>NW_028160276.1:147500-197500 GCF_964263955.1 Coregonus lavaretus | reverse complement strand
CTACGAGCAATTAAGGAGATGTGTGGAGAGGTGGTGGGATGCCGAATGAAAGGAGAAAAGAAGTATGAAGTTACGATGAGAAACGGAAAAGGAAAAGAACGTTTAATGGATGGAATACGGATAAAGGACACCAGGATTTTGGCGAGAGATGTTAATGTGAAGGAATTGGTGGTGTCTTTTATGAATCTCCCAGTATATGTAGAAGATGGTGTGATACTGGGCAAGCTGAGTAGTTGGGGAGTGGCAGCCGTTTCGGAGATAAGGAGGAGAGTTTGGCCAGGAACGGAGGTGGTTGATGGGACACGTTTTTGCAAAGTCAAGTTCACAGAAAAAGTGACATCATTGCCTTACTCTACAAGAATTGAGACGTTGGAGGGAGCAGAATATTTTAGGGTCCTTCATGACAAACAGGTCAGAGTGTGTCGTTTGTGTATTCAACCCGGGCACATAGTTAAAGACTGCCCTGAATTTAAGTGTTTCAAATGTGGCATGCAAGGACACTATGTGAGAGAATGTGTAGGAGAGAAGGAAAGGAATTTCTGTGGTGGATGCAGAAAGAGATTGGCGGAGTGCAACTGTGGAGAGGATATGGCTGAAGAGGGGAGTCAAGCACTATTCGAGGAAGCAGTTGTATTGTCGCAAGAAGGAGAAGAAGATGGAGGAGAGGACGTGGTGGAGAGTGGAGAGACGGAGGAAGGAAGAAGGGAGAAGGACCAGAAGATGAATGAAATTGGGAGTAGTATGGACTCAGAAATAAGAAGAGGGAGTTTTCAGGAGGAGGGGGGGAGTGGAATGGGGGAAAGCACGGGGGACTCACAGGGTTTGGGGGATAGCACAGTACTAACAAGTACCTCGGGGGGTGAAGAAATGGAGAGGGGTTCGAGTTTGAGAACAATAACAGAAACGACAACGACGGCTATACATGAGATGGAGATGAACACGGGGAGCACAACGATGACAATACCAGAGACGGAGATGAACATGGGGAGCACAACGGATGAGGGTGACAAGAAGTTGAGTTGGCTGGATAACATGGACTTGGAGGAGATATCGGACACGGATGATGGAGAAAAGATTGAAAGAACAAGGGAAGGATACAGGAAGAGGAAAGCGGGGGGAAGAGGGGGAGGGAAAGGGTGGAAGAGGAAAGAAACTGGATAACAGGTAGAGGATAATGAAATTATATTTTATTATTTTATTATTTAATAGAATGGTAAATATAATGTCAATAAATGCAAATGGTTTGAGAACAATGGGAAAATTTAATAGAATAGTACAAATGAAGAATTCAGATATTTTATGTATTCAAGAGACGCACTGGGATAATGCATGTGTTTTAGAAGTAAAAAAAATATGGAGGGATTTTATTTATGTTAACAATGGCAGGGGAAATTCAAGTGGGGTTGCAATTTTATTAAGGAAGGATGTAGTAGAAAATGTGAAGAAGATATATAATGATAATAATGGGAGGATTTTAATTTTGGATTTTGAATATATGAATAGGGTTTTTAGGATTATAAATATTTATGCGCCGAATAATGAGATAGAGCGAAATAATTTATTTTTAGAATTAGGGAAATGGTGCAAGGGTAACTGTATTTTAGTAGGGGATTTTAATGTTAAAATGAATAGATTAGATATGAAAAGGGGAGCTATTTTTAGAAATGACGTATCTAGGGGTGTCTTAAGGAAGATTATGATTGAAAACAGTTTGATTGATATATGGAGGGATGAGAATCCGAACAAGAGAGGAATTTCTAGAAGGCAGGTGGTTTTAGGGGAGTTGAAACAGACGCGAATAGATCTGGTTTTAGTAAATGAGGGTTTAAGGAATTTTATGAAAGAAATTAAGTATGTTTTTACAGCTTTTAGTGATCATGCGGCGGTGGTATTTTCTTGTGGAGTAAGGACACATACTAAATCTGGTGGGCTGTGGTGTTTAAATAATAGCTTGCTAGAGGAGGAAAATTATATTGAGATGATATCAGAATGTATTGGGAAGGCCAAAAGACAACAGTTAATGGAGGTGAATATGGGGTTGTGGTGGGAGGAGCTGAAAACCAAATGTAAGGAATTGACTATAAAATATGCTGTTAAGAGGAATTCTTTTTTGAAAAAGAAGGAGAGGGAACTACGTAAGAAGGTTAAACATGAACTTGAGTGTATAGAAAAGGATGAAGGACATGGGGTGGAGGATTATTTACTGGCTAAGGATGCACTTGATGAATATGAGAAGAAGAAATGTAATGCGGCGATTGTAAGGAGTAGAGTGCAATATGCGATAGAGGGGGAAAGGTGTACTTCATTTTTCTTGAATTTAGAAAAAAGAAGACAAGAGAAGATTTATATTACGGAGTTAATTAATGATAAAGGGGAAAAGGTTAATGATTTGGTGGGGATTCTGGATACGGTCGAGAGATATTATGAATGCTTATTTAAAAAATAAGAGGTTAATGATTCCTGTATGGATAAGGTGCTTGAGCACGTGGATACTAAGTTAACAGAAGGGGAAAAAAACATGTGTGATGAAGATATGAGTATAACTGACATTAAGGAGGCCATATTAGATGCTAATTGCAATAGGAGTCCGGGGTCTGATGGCCTAACTGCGGAATTTTATAAATCTTTTGCAGATTTGTTGGCTCCAATTTTAAGAAAACTGTATGAATATATTGAAAAGACTCAAGTGGTGCCAGATTCGCTGGCCACAGGAGTTTTAACCATACTGTATAAAAATAAAGGGAGTCGTGTAAATTTGGATAATTATCGACCGTTGACACTTTTAAATTGTGATTATAAGATCTTAGCCAAGGTCTTAGCTAATAGAGTTAAAAAAGTTATGGGAGGAGTAATAGCAGAGACACAAGGATATAGTGTACCAGGGAGGGATATTTCTGACACAGTGGGAACAATAAGGGATGTGATAAAGCATATGGGGGAGGAAGGGGGGTTTGTGATGAGTTTGGATCTAAATAAGGCTTTTGATAGAGTTGATCATTCCTTTTTACTGCGTACACTTGGGAAATTTGGGTTTGGTGAAAGAATGATAGGTTGGATTAGATTACTGAATGGATATGCAAGGAGCAGAGTAAAATGTAATGGGATTTTAACAGATTATTTTCCTCTGGAGAGATCTGTTAGGCAGGGATGTCCGTTATCAGCTGCTCTTTATAGTTTATCGGTGGAGCCGCTTGCAGCAATGATTAAAGCAAACAAATTAATTCGAGGTATACGGATACCGGATGGGGGGGAGAGTGTTATACAGCAATATGCGGATGATACTACATGTACTGTGATAGATGTTGAAAGTGTGAAGAATGTAATGGAGTGTTTTGAGGTATATGGCAAGGCATCAGGGGCAAAACTTAATGTTGAAAAATCTGAAATAATGTATGTGGGGATAGATGAAAAAGTGGACTGTGGATTCCCTTTCAAAAAGGCTGAAGGTTATATAAAGACTTTAGGGGTGGTTTTGGGGGTGGATAAAGAAGGGACGAGAGATGAGACATGGACTGGGGTTTTGAATAAAATAAAACATACTCTATCCTATTGGAAGGCAAGAAAACTGTACTTGAGGGGGAAGGTGGTGGTGATTAATTCTTTGGTGGCATCCAAATGTATCTATGTTCTAGGTTCGTTGGATATGCCACAATGGGTGTTAAAAGAATTCAATGGTTTGGTTACAGATTTCCTATGGGAGGGGAAGGGGACTAGGATTGCAAGGGCAACTCTTATCTCGGATTTAAAGGATGGGGGGTTGAAATTGGTGGATCTGGATGTGAAGAGAAAAGCAATGAGAATAAAAACTGTGCAAAAATACTTATATGGGGAGGTAGATTATGGATGGAAAAGGTTTTTTAAACATTTTTTGTACAGAAGTGGGGGTTGTGAAGAAAGTGGATTATTGATGTCATGGAAGAAGGATATGTTGGAGGGTTTGCCTGAGTTCTATAAAGAGGTGTTCTTGGCATGGGGGGAATTTCTTCCTAAGATTGAGTACACATGTACAAATAAGGACAACATATTTAATCAGCCTGTGTTTTTGAATCCGAAAATAGAGAGTGGTGGGAAGGTGCTGTACAACAAAATGTTCATGAAGGCTGGGTTAATATTGGTAAAAGATTTTCTTTATGAGGTTATACCGGGGTTTTTAAGGGGGCAGGCAATTCTGGATACTGTGTGGGAGGTTGATGATACAGTGGAGAGAAAATTAGTATTGCAGATATACGAAAGAATTAAATTATGCATTCCGGGTGAGTGGATAAAAGTGATAAATGGGGAGGGGGAATATGAGGACTTGTATGTGCTGCCAAGTCTCTATGTGGGTAAAGGATCGGGGAAACAAGTTTTATCAAAAGTAACACAGAAAAGATTGTACAAGTGTATGTTGAAGTCTGTGTGTGTGAGGCCTGCGGCTGAGAGGATGTGGAGAAAAATGTTTATTGATTTGGATGTTTCTTTGATGTGGGAGAATTTGGTTTTGTTTGGGAATAAACGAAATTGTGAGAACATGGATTTTATGATACGGCATAATCGTATATACACAAATATTATTTTACATCAGATAAACCGCGATGTACGGCGGGAATGTGATGTGTGTATGATGAAGCCAGAGTCTTTATTGCATTTATTTGTTGAATGTCCAAGTCTGACAGGTTTTTTTAAGGAAGTAAAAATGTTGTTGTGGAGGCACTGGAGAAAAGAGTTTTTAGAAAGTTTTGTATGGGATAGGTTAATATTATTTGGAGTAATGGGGAAATGTTTGGGTGTGAATGTGTACCTGTTGAATATTGTTTTGAGTTTTGTGAGGTATGCAATTTACTGTAGAAGGAATATGAAACATTTTGAAGGGAAAAAGGTGAATGTCTGGGTAATCTTTAAAGCAGGTTTAAGAAAGCAGGTGGAATTAATGTATAATGCAAAACTAGAGAAATTTGAAAGTATGTTTATAAAGGGGAGTACTTTAGTGTCTATGGAGGAGGGAGGAGGGGGAGTTAGGGTTAACTTCTGAAATGGAGTATGTCTAATGTCTATATTAGATTATGTATTTTATGTTGATTAGTGAATAAGGATGGTGTAATTATGGGATGGAAGATTTTGATGAACATTTTGTTGAGGGGTGTGGGTTGTTTGCAAAGGTGGATGGTGGAGGAATCACTTATAATTTTTGAAAGAATTATTTTGAATATTTTCTTTGTTTATTTTTATTTGGTAGGGGGTGGCTTTTATCTGCCTATTTTGTGGGTGGAATTTGTTATGTCTTAGTCATGTCTGAGTTTTTTTTGTATTTTTATTTCTTTGGGTTCTTTGATTTGATAGGGGGTGAATTGTTCACCTGCCTATGTTAGGATAGTGTCTTCTGTATTGTTCATTGTAATATTGTACTGTAAATATTGTAAAAAATTGAATTTTTTGATAATAAAAAGAGAAAAAAATAAAAAATACGCCCGATCTCGTCCGAACTCGGAAGCTAAGCAGGGTCGGGCCTGGTTAGTACTTGGATGGGAGACCACCTGGGAATACCAGGTGCTGTAAGCTTTTTGTCCCAGTAGAGCGTGCTCTTGTGTCATGGAGCAACTGCCTTTTATTTATCACCCTAATAATATCATGGATTGTTATTGGACTAAATGCAGTTTGTGTGTGCTGCCCTGCCCTGATCAAATCAAATAATGGACAGTGCGTTTCCCTCAAAATATAGGCAGTACATGCAGCCTTTGTTTTTAGTCTAGGAGACAGTCAATGTCTGTAGTCCATTAGGGCACTATAAAATCCCTTCAATGTTTTGCCTGATTCCGTTAATTCCCAAGTTCCCTTTTCTCCGTTTAGATTTCCCCGTTGACCGTTTGTCCCTGTTTTGGCAGGTTTTCGCTCTCAAAAGTACACCTTTTTAATAGCAAAACAGCACAATTGGATGTTCTATGTCCACAACAATGTTTAAACCCTATCAGGTGACCATTTGTGAGGTATGGGAAAAATGTAAGACATTTAGATTTTGGGGTGTAGTTACCCTTAAATGCAAGCGTGCACCAGGAAGAGACCTTTGTTTGGTTAAGCGGTGTTGCTGTAGAACAAATGGCCACTGGAGTGATGCAAATGATCACGGTATAATTCTGCCAGGCAGGCATAGGATACTTTGTAGTTAACATTTACTTGCGAAGGTTTTGGGGAAAGCCATTCCTTCACCAACCAGAAGAAGGTTATCATTAGCATCATCGCTAATGGCTACACAAAGTGTAGACATACGTGCACACCGCACACATGCAAACAGACAGGGGCATTCCTGTGCCTTGCCAGAAAGTTCATGGAAATACGAATCACTGATGCATTTTGTTCATGTCTTATGATTGACTTGGGCAAATGAATGCGTTTTCTAACAAGTTGAATAGATTTAGTTGATTTCTTACTAAGTTCAATAAATGTTTGAATATTGTTGAATTTCGGTTTAATGTCTGGATTCCGTGATTCGGTCCGCAACGCCTATTTTATAGGGCCCTAGTCAATGAACTTGTCATAAATCAACATAGGATATGCCCTCTCCCCCTCCCCCCCAACAAGACTCAAAAAAAAAAAAAAAATATATATATATATATATATATATATATATATATTGGAAATGTAAGCAAGGGTTGAGCTTCTTCAGTTTGTGTCACAAAGTGGATACGTTTCTGTGTCCCTTTCAGAGTGAGTGACACATTGACTTTATATAGTGTACCAAGAGTTGTTCCCTCGCTTACGGCCATACCAGCCTGAATACGCCTCACCTCTTGCTGCTCACCAACGGTCGTCGATGGAGAGAACAGAATTAGGTAGGTTTAGTCTGACCTGTTCAAACTTCAACATAGTACCTGTTTGTGTGTCAGATATCACCTATCCTAAAAGCCATTGGTAAGAGAACAGTGACTGTTTGTGTTCACAGAAACATGTATGGAGCCAGTACATGGAGACTTGCAAGATGATGTGATGAAGTCCAGACTGACAGATGGGATTGATACTGATGTCTCTTAATGGGGAGAGACCTGGCACTCTGACAGACAGGCTTGATACTGATGTCTCTGAATGGAGAGAGACCTGGCACTCTGACAGACAGGCTTGATACTGATGTCTCTGAATGGAGAGAGACCTGGCACTCTGACAGACAGGCTTGATACTGATGTCTCTGAATGGAGAGAGACCTGGCACTCTGACAGACAGGCTTGATACTGATGTCTCTGAATGGAGAGAGACCTGGCACTCTGTCAGACAGGCTTGATACTGATGTCTCTGAATGGAGAGAGACCTGGCACTCTGACAGACAGGCTTGATACTGATGTCTCTGAATGGAGAGAGACCTGGCACACTGACAGACAGGCTTGATACTGATGTCCCTGAATGGAGAGAGACATGGCACTCTGACAGACAGGCTTGATACTGATGTCTCTGAATGGAGAGAGACCTGGCACTCTGACAGACAGGCTTGATGCTGATGTCTCTGAATGGAGAGAGACCTGGCACTCTGACAGACACGCTTGATACTGATGTCTCTGAATGGAGAGAGACCTGGCACTCTGACAGACAGGCTTGATACTGATGTCTCTGAATGGAGAGACACCTGGCACTCTGACAGACAGGCTTGATGCTGATGTCTCTGAATGGAGAGAGACCTGGCACTCTGACAGACAGGCTTGATACTGATGTCTCTGAATGGAGAGAGACCTGGCACACTGACAGACAGGCTTGATACTGATGTCTCTGAATGGAGAGAGACCTGGCACTCTGACAGACAGGCTTGATATTGATGTCTCTGAATGGAGAGAGACCTGGCACTCTGACAGACAGGCTTGATGCTGATGTCTCTGAATGGAGAGAGACCTGGCACTCTGACAGACAGGCTTGATACTGATGTCTCTGAATGGAGAGAGACCTGGCACTCTGACAGACACGCTTGATACTGATGTCTCTGAATGGAGAGAGACCTGGCACTCTGACAGACAGGCTTGATACTGATGTCTATGAATGGAGAGAGACCTGGCACTCTGACAGACAGGCTTGATGCTGATGTCTCTGAATGGAGAGAGACCTGGCACTCTGACAGACAGGCTTGATACTGATGTCTCTGAATGGAGAGAGATCTGGCACTCTGACAGACACGCTTGATACTGATGTCTCTGAATGGAGAGAGACCTGGCACTCTGACAGACAGGCTTGATACTGATATCTCTGAATGGAGAGAGACCTGGCACTCTGACAGACAGGCTTGATACTGATGTCTCTGAATGGAGAGAGACCTGGCACTCTGACAGACAGGCTTGATACTGATGTCTCTGAATGGAGAGAGACATGGCACTCTGACAGACAGGCTTGATACTGATGTCTCTGAATGGAGAGAGACCTGGCACTCTGACAGACAGGCTTGATACTGATGTCTCTGAATGGAGAGAGACCTGGCACTCTGACAGACACGCTTGATACTGATGTCTCTGAATGGAGAGAGACCTGCCACACTGACAGACAGGCTTGATACTGATGTCTCTGAATGAAGAGAGACCTGGCACTCTGACAGACAGGCTTGATACTGATGTCTCTGAATGGAGAGAGACCTGGCACACTGACAGACAGGCTTGATACTGATGTCTCTGAATGGAGAGAGACCTGGCACTCTGACAGACAGGCTTGATACTGATGTCTCTGAATGGAGAGAGACCTGGCACTTTGTCAGACAGGCTTGATGCTGATGTCTCTGAATGGAGAGAGACCTGGCACTCTGACAGACAGGCTTGATACTGATGTCTCTGAATGGAGAGAGACCTGGCACACTTACAGACAGGCTTGATACTGATGTCTCTGAATGGAGAGAGACATGGCACTCTGACAGACAGGCTTGATACTGATGTCTCTGAATGGAGAGAGACCTGGCACTCTGACAGACAGGCTTGATATTGATGTCTCTGAATGGAGAGAGACCTGGCACTCTGACAGACAGGCTTGATGCTGATGTCTCTGAATGGAGAGAGACCTGGCACTCTGACAGACAGGCTTGATACTGATGTCTCTGAATGGAGAGAGACCTGGCACTCTGACAGACACGCTTGATACTGATGTCTCTGAATGGAGAGAGACCTGGCACTCTGACAGACAGGCTTGATACTGATGTCTATGAATGGAGAGAGACCTGGCACTCTGACAGACAGGCTTGATGCTGATGTCTCTGAATGGAGAGAGACCTGGCACTCTGACAGACAGGCTTGATACTGATGTCTCTGAATGGAGAGAGACCTGGCACTCTGACAGACACGCTTGATACTGATGTCTCTGAATGGAGAGAGACCTGGCACTCTGACAGACAGGCTTGATACTGATGTCTCTGAATGGAGAGAGACCTGGCACTCTGACAGACAGGCTTGATACTGATGTCTCTGAATGGAGAGAGACCTGGCACTCTGACAGACAGGCTTGATACTGATGTCTCTGAATGGAGAGAGACCTGGCACTCTGACAGACAGGCTTGATACTGATGTCTCTGAATGGAGAGAGACCTGGCACTCTGACAGACAGGCTTGATACTGATGTCTCTGAATGGAGAGAGACCTGGCACTCTGACAGACACGCTTGATACTGATGTCTCTGAATGGAGAGAGACCTGCCACACTGACAGACAGGCTTGATACTGATGTCTCTGAATGGAGAGAGACCTGGCACTCTGACAGACAGGCTTGATACTGATGTCTCTGAATGGAGAGAGACCTGGCACACTGACAGACAGGCTTGATACTGATGTCTCTGAATGGAGAGAGACCTGGCACTCTGACAGACAGGCTTGATACTGATGTCTCTGAATGGAGAGAGACCTGGCACTTTGTCAGACAGGCTTGATGCTGATGTCTCTGAATGGAGAGAGACCTGGCACTCTGACAGACAGGCTTGATACTGATGTCTCTGAATGGAGAGAGACCTGGCACACTTACAGACAGGCTTGATACTGATGTCTCTGAATGGAGAGAGACATGGCACTCTGACAGACACGCTTGATACTGATGTCTCTGAATGGAGAGAGACCTGGCACTCTGACAGACAGGCTTGATACTGATGTCTCTGAATGGAGAGAGACCTGGCACTCTGACAGACAGGCTTGATACTGATGTCTCTGAATGGAGAGAGACCTGGCACTCTGACAGACAGGCTTGATACTGATGTCTCTGAATGGAGAGAGACCTGCCACAATGACAGACAGGCTTGATACTGATGTCTCTGAATGGAGAGAGACCTGCCACAATGACAGACAGGCTTGATACTGATGTCTCTGAATGGAGAGAGACCTGGCACTCTGACAGACAGGCTTGATACTGATGTCTCTGAATGGAGAGAGACCTGGCACACTGACAGACAGGCTTGATACTGATGTCTCTGAATGGAGAGAGACCTGGCACTCTGACAGACAGGCTTGATACTGATGTCTCTGAATGGAGAGAGACCTGGCACTCTGACAGACAGGCTTGATACTGATGTCTCTGAATGGAGAGAGACCTGGCACTCTGACAGACAGGCTTGATACTGATGTCTCTGAATGGAGAGAGACCTGGCACACTGACAGACAGGCTTGATACTGATGTCTCTGAATGGAGAGAGACATGGCACTCTGACAGACACGCTTGATACTGATGTCTCTGAATGGAGAGAGACCTGGCACTCTGACAGACAGGCTTGATGCTGATGTCTCTGAATGGAGAGAGACCTGGCACACTGACAGACAGGCTTGATACTGATGTCTCTGAATGGAGAGAGACCTGGCACTCTGACAGACAGGCTTGATATTGATGTCTCTGAATGGAGAGAGACCTGGCACTCTGACAGACAGGCTTGATGCTGATGTCTCTGAATGGAGAGAGACCTGGCACACTGACAGACAGGCTTGATACTGATGTCTCTGAATGGAGAGAGACCTGGCACTCTGACAGACAGGCTTGATATTGATGTCTCTGAATGGAGAGAGACCTGGCACTCTGACAGACAGGCTTGATGCTGATGTCTCTGAATGGAGAGAGACCTGGCACTCTGACAGACAGGCTTGATACTGATGTCTCTGAATGGAGAGAGACCTGGCACTCTGACAGACACGCTTGATACTGATGTCTCTGAATGGAGAGAGACCTGGCACTCTGACAGACAGGCTTGATACTGATGTCTCTGAATGGAGAGAGACCTGGCACTCTGACAGACAGGCTTGATACTGATGTCTCTGAATGGAGAGACACCTGGCACTCTGACAGACAGGCTTGATACTGATGTCTCTGAATGGAGAGAGACATGGCACTCTGACAGACAGGCTTGATACTGATGTCTCTGAATGGAGAGAGACCTGGCACTCTGACAGACAGGCTTGATGCTGATGTCTCTGAATGGAGAGAGACCTGGCACTCTGACAGACAGGCTTGATACTGATGTCTCTGAATGGAGAGAGACCTGGCACTCTGACAGACAGGCTTGATACTGATGTCTCTGAATGGAGAGACACCTGGCACTCTGACAGACAGGCTTGATGCTGATGTCTCTGAATGGAGAGAGACCTGGCACTCTGACAGACAGGCTTGATACTGATGTCTCTGAATGGAGAGAGACCTGGCACACTGACAGACAGGCTTGATACTGATGTCTCTGAATGGAGAGAGACCTGGCACTCTGACAGACAGGCTTGAAACTGATGTCTCTGAATGGAGAGAGACATGGCACTCTGACAGACAGGCTTGATACTGATGTCTCTGAATGGAGAGACACCTGGCACTCTGACAGACAGGCTTGATACTGATGTCTCTGAATGGAGAGAGACATGGCACTCTGACAGACAGGCTTGATACTGATGTCTCTGAATGGAGAGAGACCTGGCACTCTGACAGACAGGCTTGATGCTGATGTCTCTGAATGGAGAGAGACCTGGCACTCTGACAGACAGGCTTGATACTGATGTCTCTGAATGGAGAGAGACCTGGCACTCTGACAGACAGGCTTGATACTGATGTCTCTGAATGGAGAGACACCTGGCACTCTGACAGACAGGCTTGATGCTGATGTCTCTGAATGGAGAGAGACCTGGCACTCTGACAGACAGGCTTGATACTGATGTCTCTGAATGGAGAGAGACCTGGCACACTGACAGACAGGCTTGATACTGATGTCTCTGAATGGAGAGAGACCTGGCACTCTGACAGACAGGCTTGATACTGATGTCTCTGAATGGAGAGAGACCTGGCACTCTGACAGACAGGCTTGATATTGATGTCTCTGAATGGAGAGAGACCTGGCACTCTGACAGACAGGCTTGATACTGATGTCTCTGAATGGAGAGAGACCTGGCACACTGACAGACAGGCTTGATACTGATGTCTCTGAATGGAGAGAGACCTGGCACTCTGACAGACAGGCTTGATACTGATGTCTCTGAATGGAGAGAGACCTGGCACTCTGACAGACAGGCTTGATATTGATGTCTCTGAATGGAGAGAGACCTGGCACTCTGACAGACAGGCTTGATGCTGATGTCTCTGAATGGAGAGAGACCTGGCACACTGACAGACAGGCTTGATACTGATGTCTCTGAATGGAGAGAGACCTGGCATTCTGACAGACAGGCTTGATATTGATGTCTCTGAATGGAGAGAGACCTGGCACTCTGACAGACAGGCTTGATGCTGATGTCTCTGAATGGAGAGAGACCTGGCACTCTGACAGACAGGCTTGATACTGATGTCTCTGAATGGAGAGAGACCTGGCACTCTGACAGACACGCTTGATACTGATGTCTCTGAATGGAGAGAGACCTGGCACTCTGACAGACAGGCTTGATACTGATGTCTCTGAATGGAGAGAGACCTGGCACTCTGACAGACAGGCTTGATACTGATGTCTCTGAATGGAGAGAGACATGGCACTCTGACATACAGGCTTGATACTGATGTCTCTGAATGGAGAGACACCTGGCACTCTGACAGACAGGCTTGATACTGATGTCTCTGAATGGAGAGAGACATGGCACTCTGACAGACAGGCTTGATACTGATGTCTCTGAATGGAGAGAGACCTGGCACTCTGACAGACAGGCTTGATGCTGATGTCTCTGAATGGAGAGAGACCTGGCACTCTGACAGACAGGCTTGATACTGATGTCTCTGAATGGAGAGAGACCTGGCACTCTGACAGACAGGCTTGATGCTGATGTCTCTGAATGGAGAGAGACCTGGCACTCTGACAGACAGGCTTGATACTGATGTCTCTGAATGGAGAGAGACCTGGCACTCTGACAGACACGCTTGATACTGATGTCTCTGAATGGAGAGAGACCTGGCACTCTGACAGACAGGCTTGATACTGATGTCTCTGAATGGAGAGAGACCTGGCACTCTGACAGACAGGCTTGATACTGATGTCTCTGAATGGAGAGAGACATGGCACTCTGACAGACAGGCTTGATACTGATGTCTCTGAATGGAGAGACACCTGGCACTCTGACAGACAGGCTTGATACTGATGTCTCTGAATGGAGAGAGACCTGGCACACTGACAGACAGGCTTGATACTGATGTCTCTGAATGGAGAGAGACCTGGCACTCTGACAGACAGGCTTGATACTGATGTCTCTGAATGGAGAGAGACATGGCACTCTGACAGACAGGCTTGATACTGATGTCTCTGAATGGAGAGACACCTGGCACTCTGACAGACAGGCTTGATACTGATGTCTCTGAATGGAGAGAGACATGGCACTCTGACAGACAGGCTTGATACTGATGTCTCTGAATGGAGAGAGACCTGGCACTCTGACAGACAGGCTTGATGCTGATGTCTCTGAATGGAGAGAGACCTGGCACTCTGACAGACAGGCTTGATACTGATGTCTCTGAATGGAGAGAGACCTGGCACTCTGACAGACAGGCTTGATACTGATGTCTCTGAATGGAGAGACACCTGGCACTCTGACAGACAGGCTTGATGCTGATGTCTCTGAATGGAGAGAGACCTGGCACTCTGACAGACAGGCTTGATACTGATGTCTCTGAATGGAGAGAGACCTGGCACACTGACAGACAGGCTTGATACTGATGTCTCTGAATGGAGAGAGACCTGGCACTCTGACAGACAGGCTTGATATTGATGTCTCTGAATGGAGAGAGACCTGGCACTCTGACAGACAGGCTTGATGCTGATGTCTCTGAATGGAGAGAGACCTGGCACTCTGACAGACAGGCTTGATACTGATGTCTCTGAATGGAGAGAGACCTGGCACTCTGACAGACACGCTTGATACTGATGTCTCTGAATGGAGAGAGACCTGGCACTCTGACAGACAGGCTTGATACTGATGTATCTGAATGGAGAGAGACCTGGCACTCTGACAGACAGGCTTGATACTGATGTCTCTGAATGGAGAGAGACCTGGCACTCTGACAGACAGGCTTGATACTGATGTCTCTGAATGGAGAGAGACCTGGCACTCTGACAGACAGGCTTGATACTGATGTCTCTGAATGGAGAGAGACCTGGCACTCTGACAGACACGCTTGATACTGATGTCTCTGAATGGAGAGAGACCTGGCACTCTGACAGACAGGCTTGATGCTGATG
This sequence comes from Coregonus lavaretus, assembly GCF_964263955.1. Classification (NCBI taxonomy): domain Eukaryota; kingdom Metazoa; phylum Chordata; class Actinopteri; order Salmoniformes; family Salmonidae; genus Coregonus; species Coregonus lavaretus. The sequence continues at coordinate 182,911 of NW_028160276.1, read as the reverse complement.
TCTCTGAATGGAGAGAGACCTGGCACTCTGACAGACAGGCTTGATACTGATGTCTCTGAATGGAGAGAGACCTGGCACTCTGACAGACACGCTTGATACTGATGTCTCTGAATGGAGAGAGACCTGGCACTCTGACAGACAGGCTTGATACTGATGTCTCTGAATGGAGAGAGACCTGGCACTCTGACAGACAGGCTTGATACTGATGTCTCTGAATGGAGAGAGACCTGGCACTCTGACAGACAGGCTTGATACTGATGTCTCTGAATGGAGAGAGACCTGGCACTCTGTCAGACAGGCTTGATACTGATGTCTCTGAATGGAGAGAGACCTGGCACTCTGACAGACAGGCTTGATACTGATGTCTCTGAATGGAGAGAGACCTGGCACACTGACAGACAGGCTTGATACTGATGTCTCTGAATGGAGAGAGACATGGCACTCTGACAGACAGGCTTGATACTGATGTCTCTGAATGGAGAGAGACCTGGCACTCTGACAGACAGGCTTGATGCTGATGTCTCTGAATGGAGAGAGACCTGGCACACTGACAGACAGGCTTGATACTGATGTCTCTGAATGGAGAGAGACCTGGCACTCTGACAGACAGGCTTGATATTGATGTCTCTGAATGGAGAGAGACCTGGCACTCTGACAGACAGGCTTGATGCTGATGTCTCTGAATGGAGAGAGACCTGGCACACTGACAGACAGGCTTGATACTGATGTCTCTGAATGGAGAGAGACCTGGCATTCTGACAGACAGGCTTGATATTGATGTCTCTGAATGGAGAGAGACCTGGCACTCTGACAGACAGGCTTGATGCTGATGTCTCTGAATGGAGAGAGACCTGGCACTCTGACAGACAGGCTTGATACTGATGTCTCTGAATGGAGAGAGACCTGGCACTCTGACAGACACGCTTGATACTGATGTCTCTGAATGGAGAGAGACCTGGCACTCTGACAGACAGGCTTGATACTGATGTCTCTGAATGGAGAGAGACCTGGCACTCTGACAGACAGGCTTGATACTGATGTCTCTGAATGGAGAGAGACCTGGCACTCTGACAGACAGGCTTGATACTGATGTCTCTGAATGGAGAGAGACATGGCACTCTGACAGACAGGCTTGATACTGATGTCTCTGAATGGAGAGACACCTGGCACTCTGACAGACAGGCTTGATACTGATGTCTCTGAATGGAGAGAGACATGGCACTCTGACAGACAGGCTTGATACTGATGTCTCTGAATGGAGAGAGACCTGGCACTCTGACAGACAGGCTTGATGCTGATGTCTCTGAATGGAGAGAGACCTGGCACTCTGACAGACAGGCTTGATACTGATGTCTCTGAATGGAGAGAGACCTGGCACTCTGACAGACAGGCCTGATACTGATGTCTCTGAATGGAGAGACACCTGGCACTCTGACAGACAGGCTTGATGCTGATGTCTCTGAATGGAGAGAGACCTGGCACTCTGACAGACAGGCTTGATACTGATGTCTCTGAATGGAGAGAGACCTGGCACTCTGACAGACAGGCTTGATATTGATGTCTCTGAATGGAGAGAGACCTGGCACTCTGACAGACAGGCTTGATGCTGATGTCTCTGAATGGAGAGAGACCTGGCACTCTGACAGACAGGCTTGATACTGATGTCTCTGAATGGAGAGAGACCTGGCACTCTGACAGACAGGCTTGATGCTGATGTCTCTGAATGGAGAGAGACCTGGCACTCTGACAGACAGGCTTGATACTGATGTCTCTGAATGGAGAGAGACCTGGCACTCTGACAGACAGGCTTGATACTGATGTCTCTGAATGGAGAGAGACCTGGCACTCTGACAGACAGGCTTGATACTGATGTCTCTGAATGGAGAGAGACATGGCACTCTGACAGACAGGCTTGATACTGATGTCTCTGAATGGAGAGACACCTGGCACTCTGACAGACAGGCTTGATACTGATGTCTCTGAATGGAGAGAGACATGGCACTCTGACAGACAGGCTTGATACTGATGTCTCTGAATGGAGAGAGACCTGGCACTCTGACAGACAGGCTTGATGCTGATGTCTCTGAATGGAGAGAGACCTGGCACTCTGACAGACAGGCTTGATACTGATGTCTCTGAATGGAGAGAGACCTGGCACTCTGACAGACAGGCCTGATACTGATGTCTCTGAATGGAGAGAGACCTGGCACTCTGACAGACAGGCTTGATACTGATGTCTCTGAATGGAGAGAGACCTGGCACTCTGACAGACAGGCTTGATACTGATGTCTCTGAATGGAGAGAGACATGGCACTCTGACAGACAGGCTTGATACTGATGTCTCTGAATGGAGAGACACCTGGCACTCTGACAGACAGGCTTGATACTGATGTCTCTGAATGGAGAGAGACATGGCACTCTGACAGACAGGCTTGATACTGATGTCTCTGAATGGAGAGAGACCTGGCACTCTGACAGACAGGCTTGATGCTGATGTCTCTGAATGGAGAGAGACCTGGCACTCTGACAGACAGGCTTGATACTGATGTCTCTGAATGGAGAGAGACCTGGCACTCTGACAGACAGGCCTGATACTGATGTCTCTGAATGGAGAGACACCTGGCACTCTGACAGACAGGCTTGATGCTGATGTCTCTGAATGGAGAGAGACCTGGCACTCTGACAGACAGGCTTGATACTGATGTCTCTGAATGGAGAGAGACCTGGCACTCTGACAGACAGGCTTGATATTGATGTCTCTGAATGGAGAGAGACCTGGCACTCTGACAGACAGGCTTGATGCTGATGTCTCTGAATGGAGAGAGACCTGGCACTCTGACAGACAGGCTTGATACTGATGTCTCTGAATGGAGAGAGACCTGGCACTCTGACAGACAGGCTTGATGCTGATGTCTCTGAATGGAGAGAGACCTGGCACTCTGACAGACAGGCTTGATACTGATGTCTCTGAATGGAGAGAGACCTGGCACTCTGACAGACAGGCTTGATACTGATGTCTCTGAATGGAGAGAGACCTGGCACTCTGACAGACAGGCTTGATACTGATGTCTCTGAATGGAGAGAGACATGGCACTCTGACAGACAGGCTTGATACTGATGTCTCTGAATGGAGAGACACCTGGCACTCTGACAGACAGGCTTGATACTGATGTCTCTGAATGGAGAGAGACATGGCACTCTGACAGACAGGCTTGATACTGATGTCTCTGAATGGAGAGAGACCTGGCACTCTGACAGACAGGCTTGATGCTGATGTCTCTGAATGGAGAGAGACCTGGCACTCTGACAGACAGGCTTGATACTGATGTCTCTGAATGGAGAGAGACCTGGCACTCTGACAGACAGGCCTGATACTGATGTCTCTGAATGGAGAGACACCTGGCACTCTGACAGACAGGCTTGATGCTGATGTCTCTGAATGGAGAGAGACCTGGCACTCTGACAGACAGGCTTGATACTGATGTCTCTGAATGGAGAGAGACCTGGCACTCTGACAGACAGGCTTGATATTGATGTCTCTGAATGGAGAGAGACCTGGCACTCTGACAGACAGGCTTGATGCTGATGTCTCTGAATGGAGAGAGACCTGGCACTCTGACAGACAGGCTTGATACTGATGTCTCTGAATGGAGAGAGACCTGGCACTCTGACAGACAGGCTTGATGCTGATGTCTCTGAATGGAGAGAGACCTGGCACTCTGACAGACAGGCTTGATACTGATGTCTCTGAATGGAGAGAGACCTGGCACTCTGACAGACAGGCTTGATACTGATGTCTCTGAATGGAGAGAGACCTGGCACTCTGACAGACAGGCTTGATACTGATGTCTCTGAATGGAGAGAGACCTGGCACTCTGACAGACACGCTTGATACTGATGTCTCTGAATGGAGAGAGACCTGGCACTCTGACAGACAGGCTTGATGCTGATGTCTCTGAATGGAGAGAGACCTGGCACTCTGACAGACAGGCTTGATACTGATGTCTCTGAATGGAGAGAGACCTGGCACTCTGACAGACACGCTTGATACTGATGTCTCTGAATGGAGAGAGACCTGGCACTCTGACAGACAGGCTTGATACTGATGTCTCTGAATGGAGAGAGACCTGGCACTCTGACAGACAGGCTTGATACTGATGTCTCTGAATGGAGAGAGACCTGGCACTCTGACAGACAGGCTTGATACTGATGTCTCTGAATGGAGAGAGACCTGGCACTCTGTCAGACAGGCTTGATACTGATGTCTCTGAATGGAGAGAGACCTGGCACTCTGACAGACAGGCTTGATACTGATGTCTCTGAATGGAGAGAGACCTGGCACACTGACAGACAGGCTTGATACTGATGTCTCTGAATGGAGAGAGACATGGCACTCTGACAGACAGGCTTGATACTGATGTCTCTGAATGGAGAGAGACCTGGCACTCTGACAGACAGGCTTGATGCTGATGTCTCTGAATGGAGAGAGACCTGGCACACTGACAGACAGGCTTGATACTGATGTCTCTGAATGGAGAGAGACCTGGCACTCTGACAGACAGGCTTGATATTGATGTCTCTGAATGGAGAGAGACCTGGCACTCTGACAGACAGGCTTGATGCTGATGTCTCTGAATGGAGAGAGACCTGGCACACTGACAGACAGGCTTGATACTGATGTCTCTGAATGGAGAGAGACCTGGCATTCTGACAGACAGGCTTGATATTGATGTCTCTGAATGGAGAGAGACCTGGCACTCTGACAGACAGGCTTGATGCTGATGTCTCTGAATGGAGAGAGACCTGGCACTCTGACAGACAGGCTTGATACTGATGTCTCTGAATGGAGAGAGACCTGGCACTCTGACAGACACGCTTGATACTGATGTCTCTGAATGGAGAGAGACCTGGCACTCTGACAGACAGGCTTGATACTGATGTCTCTGAATGGAGAGAGACCTGGCACTCTGACAGACAGGCTTGATACTGATGTCTCTGAATGGAGAGAGACCTGGCACTCTGTCAGACAGGCTTGATACTGATGTCTCTGAATGGAGAGAGACCTGGCACTCTGACAGACAGGCTTGATACTGATGTCTCTGAATGGAGAGAGACCTGGCACACTGACAGACAGGCTTGATACTGATGTCTCTGAATGGAGAGAGACATGGCACTCTGACAGACAGGCTTGATACTGATGTCTCTGAATGGAGAGAGACCTGGCACTCTGACAGACAGGCTTGATGCTGATGTCTCTGAATGGAGAGAGACCTGGCACACTGACAGACAGGCTTGATACTGATGTCTCTGAATGGAGAGAGACCTGGCACTCTGACAGACAGGCTTGATATTGATGTCTCTGAATGGAGAGAGACCTGGCACTCTGACAGACAGGCTTGATGCTGATGTCTCTGAATGGAGAGAGACCTGGCACACTGACAGACAGGCTTGATACTGATGTCTCTGAATGGAGAGAGACCTGGCATTCTGACAGACAGGCTTGATATTGATGTCTCTGAATGGAGAGAGACCTGGCACTCTGACAGACAGGCTTGATGCTGATGTCTCTGAATGGAGAGAGACCTGGCACTCTGACAGACAGGCTTGATACTGATGTCTCTGAATGGAGAGAGACCTGGCACTCTGACAGACACGCTTGATACTGATGTCTCTGAATGGAGAGAGACCTGGCACTCTGACAGACAGGCTTGATACTGATGTCTCTGAATGGAGAGAGACCTGGCACTCTGACAGACAGGCTTGATACTGATGTCTCTGAATGGAGAGAGACATGGCACTCTGACATACAGGCTTGATACTGATGTCTCTGAATGTAGAGACACCTGGCACTCTGACAGACAGGCTTGATACTGATGTCTCTGAATGGAGAGAGACATGGCACTCTGACAGACAGGCTTGATGCTGATGTCTCTGAATGGAGAGAGACCTGGCACTCTGACAGACAGGCTTGATGCTCATGTCTCTGAATGGAGAGAGACCTGGCACTCTGACAGACAGGCTTGATACTGATGTCTCTGAATGGAGAGAGACCTGGCACTCTGACAGACAGGCTTGATACTGATGTCTCTGAATGGAGAGACACCTGGCACTCTGACAGACAGGCTTGATGCTGATGTCTCTGAATGGAGAGAGACCTGGCACTCTGACAGACAGGCTTGATACTGATGTCTCTGAATGGAGAGAGACCTGGCACACTGACAGACAGGCTTGATACTGATGTCTCTGAATGGAGAGAGACCTGGCACTCTGACAGACAGGCTTGATATTGATGTCTCTGAATGGAGAGAGACCTGGCACTCTGACAGACAGGCTTGATGCTGATGTCTCTGAATGGAGAGAGACCTGGCACTCTGACAGACAGGCTTGATACTGATGTCTCTGAATGGAGAGAGACCTGGCACTCTGACAGACACGCTTGATACTGATGTCTCTGAATGGAGAGAGACCTGGCACTCTGACAGACAGGCTTGATACTGATGTCTCTGAATGGAGAGAGACCTGGCACTCTGACAGACAGGCTTGATACTGATGTCTCTGAATGGAGAGAGACCTGGCACTCTGACAGACAGGCTTGATACTGATGTCTCTGAATGGAGAGAGACCTGGCACTCTGACAGACAGGCTTGATACTGATGTCTCTGAATGGAGAGAGACCTGGCACTCTGACAGACACGCTTGATACTGATGTCTCTGAATGGAGAGAGACCTGGCACTCTGACAGACAGGCTTGATGCTGATGTCTCTGAATGGAGAGAGACCTGGCACTCTGACAGACAGGCTTGATACTGATGTCTCTGAATGGAGAGAGACCTGGCACTCTGACAGACACGCTTGATACTGATGTCTCTGAATGGAGAGAGACCTGGCACTCTGACAGACAGGCTTGATATTGATGTCTCTGAATGGAGAGAGACCTGGCACTCTGACAGACAGGCTTGATGCTGATGTCTCTGAATGGAGAGAGACCTGGCACACTGACAGACAGGCTTGATACTGATGTCTCTGAATGGAGAGAGACCTGGCACTCTGACAGACAGGCTTGATATTGATGTCTCTGAATGGAGAGAGACCTGGCACTCTGACAGACAGGCTTGATACTGATGTCTCTGAATGGAGAGAGATGTGGCACTCTGACAGACACGCTTGATACTGATGTCTCTGAATGGAGAGAGACCTGGCACTCTGACAGACAGGCTTGATACTGATGTCTCTGAATGGAGAGAGACCTGGCACTCTGACAGACAGGCTTGATACTGATGTCTCTGAATGGAGAGAGACCTGGCACTCTGACAGACAGGCTTGATACTGATGTCTCTGAATGGAGAGAGACCTGGCACTCTGACAGACAGGCTTGATACTGATGTCTCTGAATGGAGAGAGACCTGGCACTCTGACAGACAGGCTTGATGCTGATGTCTCTGAATGGAGAGAGACCTGGCACTCTGACAGACAGGCTTGATACTGATGTCTCTGAATGGAGAGAGACCTGGCACTCTGACAGACAGGCTTGATACTGATGTCTCTGAATGGAGAGAGACCTGGCACTCTGACAGACAGGCTTGATACTGATGTCTCTGAATGGAGAGAGACCTGGCACTCTGACAGACAGGCTTGATACTGATGTCTCTGAATGGAGAGAGACCTGGCACTCTGACAGACACGCTTGATGCTGATGTCCGTGTTGTCCTGACCTGTCTTCCTTTGACAGGGTCATTGGAAATGTACAATCCTCTCCACTTCTGGGACTTCACCAGTTTCATAAATGTTGGGGGGGGGGGGGGGATGGGCACTGCCCCCCATCTGATTTTCGGCCATGGGTTGGCGGCATTTCTCACTTTAGGACTGATTTAACTAGGAGAACCAGAGGAGGGCTCCTTCAGTCATACATGGGCGGGTGGGTGCTCATGGCAGGCTTGGGGGAGACCCCCAAGGGGGGGGCCCACCCGGATTCGTCCACAAGGGAGCGCCACCTGTCATTTTAGGACGGTTTACACTATGAGAACCAGGGGATGGCTCCTGACTCACACATGGACGTGCTGGGTGCCCATGGCCGGCTTGGGGGAGAACCCAAGGGGGGGCCCCAACCCCCCCCACCCGGATTCATCCACAAGGGGGCGCCACCTGTCATTTTAGGACGGTTTTCACTAGGAGAACCAGAGGAGGGCTCCTTCAGTCACACATGCCCAGATTGGGTGCTCATGTCTGGCTTGGGGGAGACCCCGAGGGGCTTGGGGGTGTGGGGTGTTTGGGGTGGGGGTACACTACCCCCCCAGCTGATTTTCGGCCTTGGGGTGGCGCCAATTCGCATTTTAGGATGGATTTCACTAATAAACTAGAGTAGGGCTCCTTCAGTCATACATGGGCGGGTGGGTGCCAATTGCTGGCTTGGGCGAGACCCGAGACCCCCAAGGGGGGCCCCCCCCACCCGGATTCGTCTACAAGGGGGCGCCACCTGTCATTTTAGGACGGTTTTCACTAGGAGAACCAGGGGATGGCTCCTGACTCACACATGGACGTGCTGGGTGCCCATGGCCGGGTTGGGAGGGGACCCCAAGGGGGGGGCAACCCCCCCCCCCCCCCCGGATTCGACCACAAGGGGGCGCCACCTGTCTTCATAGGACGGTTTTCACTAGGAGAACCAGGGGGTGGCTCCTGATTCACTCATGGGCGTGCTGGGGGTCCATGGCCGGGATGGGGGGGGACCCCAAGGGGGGGGGCAACCCCCCTTAACCGTTCACCATGTAATCGGACAGTTTTCACTAGGAGAACCAGGGGATGGCTCCTGACTCACACATGGGCGTGCTAGGTGCCCATGGCCGGGTTGGGGGGGGACCCCAAGGTGGGGGCAACCCCCCCCCCACCCGGATCGACCACAAGGGGGCGCCACCTGTCATTTTAGGACGGTTTTCACTAGGAAAACCAGGAGATGGCTCCTGACTCACACATTGGCATGCTGTGGGTCCATGGCCGGGTTGGGGGGGACCCCCAAGGGGGGGCAAACCCCACTTAACCGTTCACCTGGAAATCGGATGGTTTTCACTAGGAGAACCAGGGGATGGCTCCTGACTCACACATGGCCGAAATGGGTGCTCTTGGTCGGATTGGGGTGGAGGGTCAGACACCCCACATGGTAACCCTCCGGTTTTCACTAGGAGAACCAGGGACCGGCTCCTGACTCACACAAGGCCGAAATGGGTGCTCTTGGTCGGATTGGGGTGGGGGGTCAGACACCCCACTTTCAATTGGACATGGTATCCCGACGGTTTTCACTAGGAGAACCAGGGGAGGTCTCCTTCAGTCACACATGCCCAGGATGAGTTCTCATGTCCGGCTTGGGGGAGACCCCAAGGGGCTTGTGTGTTGGGGATGGGGGGTGTTGGGGGTGGGGGTGCACTGCCCCCCAGCTGATTTTCGGCCATGGGGTGGCGCCATTTCGCATTTTAGAACGGATTTCAATAGGAGAACCAGAGGAGGGCTCCTTCAGTCACACATGCCCAGGATGGGTGCTCATGTCTGGCTTGGGGGAGACCCCGAGGGGCTTGGGGGTGGGGGGAGTTTGGGTTGGGGGTGCACTACCCCCCAGCTGATTTTCGGCCATGGGGTGGCGCCAATTCGCATTTTAGGACAGATTTCACTAATTAAACTAGAGTAGGGCTCCTTAAGTCATACATGGGCGGTTGGGTGCCCATGGCTGGCTTGGGGGAGACCCCCAAGGGGGGGCCCCCCCCACCCGGATTCGTCCACAAGGGGGCGCCACCTGTCATTTTAGGACGGTTTTCACTAGGAGAACCAGGGGATGGCTCCTGACTCACACATGGGCGTGCTGGGTGCCCATGGCCGGGTTGGGGGGGGACCCCAAGGGGGGGCAAACCCCCCCACCCGGATTCGACCACAAGGGGGCGCCACCTGTCATTTTAGGACAGTTTTCACTAGGAGAACCAGGGGATGGCTCCTGACTCACACATGGGCGTGCTGGGGGTCCATGGCCGGGTTGGGGGGGGACCCCCATGGGGGGGCAAACCCCACTTAACCGTTCACCTGGAAATCGGGTGGTTTTCACTAGGAGAACGAGGGGATGGCTCCTGACTCACACATGGCTGAAATGGGTGCTCTTGGTCGGATTGGGGTGGAGGGTCAGACACCCCAAATGGTAACCCTCCGGTTTTCACTATGAGAACCAGGGACCGGCTCCTGAGTCACAGAAGGCCGAAATGGGTGCTCTTGGTCGGATTGGGGTGGAGGGTCAGACACCCCACATGGTAACCCTCCGGTTTTCACTAGGAGAACCAGGGACCGGCTCCTGAGTCACACAAGGCCGAAATGGGTGCTCTTGGTCGGATTGGAGTGGAGGGTCAGACACCCCCACATGGTAACCCTCCGGTTTTCACTAGGAGAACCAGGGACTGGCTCCTAAGACACACAAGGCCGATATGGGTGCACTTGGTCGGATTGGGGTGGAGGGTCAGACACCCCCACATGATATCCCATCGGTTTTCACTAGGAGAACCAGGGGAGGGCTCCTTCAGTCACACATGCCCAGGATGGGTGCTCATGTCCAGCTTGGGGGAGACCCCAAGGGGCTTGTGTGTTGGGGATGGGGGGTGTTGGGGGTGGGGGTGCACTGCCCCCCAGCTGATTTTCGGCCATGGGGTGGCGCCATTTCGCATTTTAGGACGGATTTCACTAGGAGAACCAGAGGAGGGCTCCTTCAGTCACACATGCCCAGGATGGGTGCTCATGTCTGTCTTGGTGGAGACACCAAGGGGCTTGGGGGTTGGGGATGGGGGTGGGTGGGGTGTGGGTGCACTGCCCCCCAGTTGATTTTCGGCCATGGGGTGGCGCCGTTTCACATTTTAGGACGGATTTCACTTGGAGAACCAGAGAAGGGCTCCTTCAGTCACACATGCCCAGGATGGGTGCTCATGTCTGTCTTGGTGGAGACACCAAGGGGTTTGGGGGTTGGGGGTGGGGGGTGGTGGGGGTGTGGGTGCACTGCCCCCCAGCTGATTTTCAGCCATGGGGTGGCGCGAATTCGCATTTTAGGACGGATTTCACTAATTAAACTAGAGTAGGGCTCCTTCAGTCATACATGGGTGGGTTGGTGCCCATGGCTGGCTTGGGGGAGACCCCCAAGGGCGGGGCCCACCCGGAATCGTCCACAAGGGGGCGCCACCTGTCATTTTAGGACGGTTTTCACTATGAGAAACAGGGGATGGCTCCTGACTCACACATGGACGTGCTGGGTGCCCATGGCCGGGTTGGGGGGGAGACCCCAAGTGGGGGCAAACCCCCCACCCGGATTCGACCAAAAGGGGCCGCCACCTGTCATTTTAGGACGGTTTTCACTAGGAGAACCAGGGGATGGCTCCTGAATCACAAATGGGCGTGCTGGGTGCCAATGGCCGGGTTGGGGGGGGGACCCCAAGGGGGGGGCAAACCCCCCCACCCGGATTCGACCAAAAGGGGCCGCCACCTGTCATTTTAGGACGGTTTTCACTAGGAGAACCAGGGGATGGCTCCTGAATCACAAATGGGCGTGCTGAGTGCCCATGGCCGGGTTGGGGGGGGGACCCCAAGGTGGGGGCAAACCCCCCTTAACCGTTCACCATGTAATCGGACGGTTTTCACTAGGAGAACCAGGGGATGGCTCCTGACTCACACATGGACGTGCTAGGGGTCCATGGCCGGGTTGGGGGGGGGGACCCCAAGGGGGGGGCAAACCCCCCTTAACCGTTCACCTGGAAATCGGATGGTTTTCACTAGGAGAACAGCTCCTAGGGGCTGCCTGCTCTGCCCCCCTGTGGACAGGTTCACTCACTCACACAGACACACCTATTCACTTGTGCCTTCTCCCATTGGTCCAGGGTGATCAGGCCTATAATTTGAGACCATTTGGGAAAAGATTAGAGCTTTCTGTCATTTTGAAACGCACACAGGCAGTTTTGCACTATACTGCTATTTTGAATGTACAGCAAAACCAGGTCATTTTGAGGTTGAATAGCTACTTGAGTTGATTGGTTCTACTGAAATTACCAACAGGCATCAGTCCAGGGTGATCAGGCCTATAATTTGAGACCATTTGGGAAAAGATTAGAGCTTTCTGTCATTTTGAAACTCCCACAGGTATTTTTGCTGACATCCATGCAGGCCCACATTGACCTTGTGACCTCTGGAGCACCATGCATCTTGTTCTACACTCCCTGCCTAGTAAAGGACATCTCCCATGGGTCTGAGAGTACAGCTCACTCCATGGACCTCCATGCCTCTATTTAAACACTCTCTGCCTATTAAAACACTCTCACCCATGGGCCTGAGAGTACAGCTCACTCCCTGGTCATCCAGAGGTGCAGCAGGCTAGGAGAAAGGGGCTGCCTGCTCTGGCCCCCTGTAGGACAGGTTCACTCACTCACACAGACACACCTTTTCACTTGGGGGTTTCTCCCTCATGCCCTGCTGACATCCATGCAGGCCCACATTGACCTTGTGACCTCTGGAGCTCCATGCATCTTGTTCTACACTCCCTACCTAGTAAAACCCTTTATCACATGGGCCTGAGAGTACAGCTCATTTGAGACCAGTTGGGAAAAGATTTTCTGTCATTGTTAAATGCCCACAAGAAGTTTCACATTATACTGCTGTTTTGAATGTACAGCAAAACCAGGTAGTTTTGAGGTTGAATAGCTACTTGGGTTGGATGGTTCCACTGAAATTACCAACAGGCCTTTAATTTGAGACCATTTGGGTAAAGATTAGAGCTTTCTTTCCATTTTAAATCACACCAGGCAATATGTAATATAAATCTGATTTGGTTGAAGTGCTGGGAAGAACTACTCCACAGTAGATCCACGTTGTCTTTCAACTTTTTTCAAATAGGTTAAATCCTTCCAAAATGTCAAATGTGTGATTAGGCAACCCTATATATATTCTAATGCTGTTACTTTCATTTGAGAAATGTTTAAATGCTGTGTGGATCTTCTGTGGAGATGTTTTTCCCCAGCATTTCAACCTCCCTCCTCCCTGACCCAACAGCATAATGCATGGGGAATGGCATGTTATATATGAACATTCATTTTGAAGACAATTGCCCACCCAAGGTGTTGTCGCCTAGGCCATTGCATCCTTTTTATTGCCCAACGAGACATTCCGGTACAGGAAGAACTGTTGTTTGACTATGGAGTGTCAAGAAAATATTTTGGTGTAGAAGGATAAGATTTTGGAATGGCTTGACAGCTAGGCCAGTCAGCACGAAATCACCAATAGCTGATGGGACTCAAAAATATCCTTAAACCCCTTTTTAAAATGTACATCTGTAATTTTGTAATATATTTAGCCTTGCATGTTCAACTTAAATTTCAGTTTTGGGTATCTGCACTTTAAAATAAACAACACATTTAAAAGAAAACCTGCATGTTGTTTTTATTTTCACCCTTGTCTATGGCAGATGCCATCTTCCTAAAAAATGTCTCAGGTGTTGTCAGGCCATTGTTCTGATGTTTGAAGCTCCTCAAGTTGAGGAATTTCACACCTCTGTCTGGGGGTTTCACAAGCCGAAAGGTTTAGATAGGAATTATTATGGGCAGTAGTCTGAATTGTGGCATGGATGTAGCTCAGTTGGTAGAGCATGGTGTTTGCAATGCCAGGGTTGTGGGTTCGATTCCCACTGGGGGAAGGTATGAAAAAAATAATTACACAAAACATATATGCATCCATTAACTTTAAGTCAGCCTGGGTAAGAGTGTCTGTTAAATGTAAAGCACGGTGTTTACCCTGCAGTGTTTAAATCTGACCTCCAGAGGTGTTGTGAAGCTGGAGGTGAGGTCTTTGCCAGATCAGCACCTGGCCCCTCATCAAAGATACTGGTTTGTCACACACACGCACACACACACAAACACTCACACACAGACACACACACACACACAAACACACACACACAAACACAATAATCCTCATAGCATCCTCACAGTAAGTAGTAGAACTGGGATGAAAAACAGAAATGATCGACACCGATCACTTATCAAAAGCATTTAGCTGATATCGTCGCCTATACTAGAGAAATGTGATGTTTGAAATGAAATAAGTTTGCTAATATGGGTGATTGTTACAGTTTTTTACAATCACTTTGGCACTAATTTCAGAACCTTGACGTCATTTTTCAAAACTCTAGACACAAAACTCAAAACGGTCATCACTTGTAACACAGGCTGTCCAATGTTCAAAACATTGCATTGTGCATTCATATCTTTAAATAAATCTTACACTTGCACAATCATTGATTCAAAATACAAATGTATTGTGAAATACCAATGAAACGTTAATTTAGATCACCCACACACAAGCAACCAATAGTTTCACTGTGTCATTGTTCGTACAATCATTAAATATTGTAGTACAAAATAGGTGATACATGTTTCATTATGGTACTACATGTAAATACATCCCTGTAAAAGTACTGCAGTAGTAGAGAGAATGCCACAGACACAGTGGAATCATTGAACAAAATCTGAAATATATTGATGAAAAACAATACAGTACTGTAAAACATAAACTTGCTTGCTTGTACTGTAAAAAGCAAAACATAGGAGTGATTACTGTACTTCTACATTTTCATCAACTCTGTCTTGTGGTTTTGGCCACAGGTTCTCATCTACATCACAATGGATGTTTTCATTAGCCAAATATCTTGGAAAAAACCTTTGGCCATGGCGAATCCAGGCCTGACACTGGTCTGCCGTGATGTCATTGCATGCGTCATCCATGGCCTGGAGAAGAGTGACTTGTTCATGAGGGCGCCTATCATAAACCTTCCATCTCCATGTGGAGAAATATTCCTTAATCGGGTTAAGGAAAGGAGAGTATGGGGGTAAATACTGGGTGGTCAATTGTGCATGGGCCTGAAACCATGCTTGCATGATATGAGCATGGTGGAACCTGACATTATCACACACAATGACATAGGTCAGGCCACCAGCTCTACAGGCCTGATCGAGCTCATCAAGGAAGGTTACAAGGGGACCATAGAAACGGTGTCTGATAAAGAATGATGATGAAATATTACATCCATAGATAATGTAGTCTAATTGGTTCATGCTCCACTCTAATTGGTGACAATGAATCTCGTTACTTTGAAACTTTCATGATCTAAACATGGAATATTGTTTGTCTGTTTCCATACAACTATGCATTAAGAGTAATGCAACAGTTACTTATCATTTTGAGCAGTTGTATCAATTGATAGTTGGATAATTGTAATGAAATGAGTAGACACTCATCTGAAATGTAATGTGTGAATTGCCTTTTGAAATAGTAGTACTTTGATGTTAAGTTGTGTCATATTGAACAGGTGACTTTTGTTAAATGAACAAATGATCTTAGTTTTATGTGTATTGTATCCAAGCAATTGAAAAAAGTGTTAGAGTTTTGAAAAATGTGCATTTTGATCATTGGTTGTGAGTTTTGAGTCTAGAGTTTTGAAAAATGACATCAAGGTTCTGAAATTAGTGTCAAAGTGATTGTAAAAAACTGTAACAGATTCAAAAAGATGCAGAGTAATCCAGGAGACGGAGCGGGCGGCGGAGATGAGTTGGTGGAGGTGAAGTGGCAGATCCAATGATGGCACGGCAGCCGCTGACAACCAGGCAGGGGTTGGGTGAAGGTCCCGGGAGAATGATGTTCATGGCTAACGATCCAGCAGGGAATGGATGTCAGGTCAGAGCTTATGAAGGGGTGATGATCAGGACCAGGTGTGCCGAAGCTGATGAGAAGCAGGTGCGGGTAATCGAGAGATCACCCGCCTAGCAACGTCGCCCGGCAACCGGACAGGGTGCGTTCAGGAACCTTCAGGAAACAGGAGATTCAGAGCAGCAAAACGGCAACACAGGCAGGTACAGACTCAGGACGCAGGGTTCATGACACAATTAGCGTGGAGCATGAACCAATTAGACTACATTATCTATGGATGAAATATTTCATCATCATTCTTTATCAGACACCGTTTCTATGGTCCCCTTGTAACCTTCCTTGATGAGCTCGATCAGGCCTGTAGAGCTGGTGGCGTGACCTATGTCATTATGTGGGATAATGTCAGGTTCCACCATACTCATATGATGCAAGCATGGTTTCAGGCCCGTGCACAATTTACCACCCTGTATTTACCCCCATACTCTCCTTTCCTTAACCCGATTGAGGAATTTTTCTTCACATGGAGATGGAAGGTTTATGATAGGCGCCCTCATGAACAAGTCACTCTTCTCCAGGCCATGGATGATGCATGCAATGACATCACAGCAGACCAGTGTCAGGCCTGGATTCGCCATGGCCAAAGGTTTTTTCCAAGATGTTTGGCTAATGAAAACATCCATTGTGATGTAGATGAGAACCTGTGGCCAAAAC
The DNA here is from genome assembly GCF_964263955.1 of Coregonus lavaretus. Taxonomy (NCBI): domain Eukaryota; kingdom Metazoa; phylum Chordata; class Actinopteri; order Salmoniformes; family Salmonidae; genus Coregonus; species Coregonus lavaretus. Next base: position 166,501 of record NW_028160276.1, on the reverse strand, counting down.
CACAAGACAGAGTTGATGAAAATGTGAGAAGTACAGTAATCACTCCTATGTTTAGCTTTTTACAATACAAGCAAGCAAGTTGAGGAACACTGCATTTGATGTTTTACAGTACTGTATTGTTTTTTTATCAATATATTTCAGATTTTGTTCAATGATTCCCCTGTGTCTGTAGTATTCTCTCTACTTCTGCAGTTCTTTTACTGGGATGTATTTACATGTAGTACCATAATGAAACATGTATCACCTATTTTGTGCTACAATATTTACAGTTTTTGCCTATTGCTTACACACTTTTTGCAGAATTTGGCTCATTATGTCAAAACTCAACACAAAAGCCAATCAGACATAGCACTTGGAGATTAACAACTCACATATATGCCAAAATGAAACACTGCCATCAAAACTTAACACTCCTTTCTACAAATGAAATTATTGCAACAAAACCATACACACAAGCAACATTTGAATTACACTTTCATATCAACAGAAACACACTGATGGGATTTATAGAAAACACTGCAGTCTTCATGTTTGTATTTTTATTGTCATTTTATTGTCATTGTCTTCTGTAAAACTCAAAAGTAGAATTTCTGCAGTAATCAAACAGTATTTACAAAAAAACAAACATTCTTACAGAAATTCTTAACATCAAATTTAGCAACAAACAAAAGTAAAAGAAACAATACAATTACTGGATAAATTGCTTTTGGGGGAAAAGACACATACTTGTTTTGTGTGTGTGCGCGTGGTGGGGGGCGGGGGGGATTATGGATCACGCCTTCTGTTCGGATCTGGCCACAAGACCTCGTCAACATCACAGGCAATGTCCTCGCGGGCTAGGCATCGGGGAAAATATCGCCTTGTGTGCCGAATCCACCCTTGGATTGATCCCACCTCAATGTCTCCACATGCCTCTTCCATTGCTTGCAGAACAGTCATGCGGGCATGTGGTTGCCGATCATATACTTTCCACCGCCACGCTGAAAAGAATTCCTCGATTCCATTTAGAGAGGGGCTGTAAGGGGAAAGGTATAAAACTGTGAAATGATTATGGTTGTTGAACCAATCTCGGACCAGAGCAGCCCGGTGGAAACTAACATTATCCCAGATGACAACAAACCTGGGCTGCTGTGGTCTGTCCTGCACAACTGCATGTAGTGCATCTAGAAATGCAATGATCTGTCCTGTATTGTAGGGAGCTAGAGTGGCATGATGATGCAGGACTCCTTGGACACTAATTGCAGCACACAAGGTGATATTTCCCCCACGCTGCCCAGGGACATTTACAACAGCCCTTTGTCCAACTACGTTACGGCCCCGACGCCTGGTTTTGGCCAGATTGAAGCCTGCCTCATCCACGTAGATGAACTAATGCGGCAGTTCGGCGACATCAAACTCCAGAACCGTCTGTAACAGAAAATATTGAATATTGTTACTGAAAACACATACAGGAACTACAATGTCTATATTTTCACACAAGTAGGGGCTGGATTGGGTGAGTATAGACCAAAACTACAAGCTACAGGCAGGGCAGGTGGCAGCATAAACCCTCATTCCCACATCACAATATATAGTATGTAAAGTAAAGTGACACATACCTGCACATAATCATGGCGCAAGTCCTTGACCCTGACACTGTTCCTCTCAAATGGCACCCTGTACAGCTGCTTCATTCTGAAGTTATGTTTCTGTAGGTTGCGACTTAGTGTAGAAATGCTGACCCAGTTGATATTGTTGAATTCATTTCCATTTGCAATTATGCGTTGTTGCAACTCACGAAGTCGGATTGCATTATTTTCTCTTACCATTTCAATGATGGCAAGCTCTTGTTGTTGAGTGAAGAGCCGTTCCCTTCCACCTTGAGGAGGTCGTCCAACCATTCTGTAGAAAATGCCACCACAAGATGTCATTGGTTAGGTTATTTTTCACATACTGTACTTTCAAACTGTACACAGTACTGCAACATCACAATGGTATTCCTTTACATATACAGTACTTCACAGTACTATCCATTTTTGTATAGTATAGTTAGTACAGTAATACTGTAATATCATACAGAATCATGTGACACATACAGTAGGTACAGTCTGGAGTAGAAACTTGAAGATATACCTGTTCTCCAGTCGGAATGTCCTTATTATCGATGCTACTGTGTAGCGACTGAGGTTAGGGTGGACTCTTTGCCCAGCCTCTCTCATGGACAGGCCATGATTTATCACATGGTCCACCAGAGTAGCCCTGATGTCATCTAATATACGTCTCCGCACTGGTCCTCTTCCTCATCCGACTCCTCTCTCTCTTTGTCCTCCTCTTACTCTGACTCTCATTGCCTCCATGCTTGCAAAGTTAAAAATGGCTTACCTGAGGCCTATTTGTAGTGCTAAGGCTCAGACTGATTGGTGTTCCGTTTTCTGTGCAAGTGTTTTCAGGTGTGTATGTAAGTGCATACAATTGCCAGATGTGTTTTGTATTTTGAACAGAGTGTTTTCCCAATGATAACAGGTGATTTCGTTTTTGAACAACGTGTCTAATGTAAGAAAACGTGTGTAGTGTTTCACAATAAGTGTGTTACAGAAATGCAAACAGAAATACAAAGTGCAAAGTTGACATTGTGTTTAAGCTATGGTTACACTGTGTTTAAGGTATGCTACAAGAAGTTTAGGTATTGAGGCTTTGGTCTAAGCATTCGGTTTTAGTGTGTAAGCAATGGGCAAAAACTGTAAATCAAGCACAAACAAAACAATAAACGACTCGTAACGTCCAACGGTAAACATATACCGACACGGAACAAAAAAAAAAAAACACAAAGTGAAAAACAGACAGTTAAATATGGCTCCCAATCAGAGACAACCAGCCAACAGCTGACACTCGTTGCCTCTGATTGGGAGTCACTAAGGCAAACATAGAAAACAACAAACCAGAACCCCCAACATAGAAACACACCACATAGAACAAACACACCCTGGCTCAACAACTAGAGTCCCATAGCCAGGGTGTGACACACTCCCTCCACCCTTCCTCTGCCTGTCAGCCTCTAGTCAAATACATTCTATTTCCACAACACACTCCTCCCACTAAAACACACCTCCAACTCCTCCCATGCTGTCAGCTCACAGTCAAATTCAGTCTTTTACCATTAAATCAATTCATCATTCAGTCAATTCCAATCCTGTTACAAAAATGTACACTATGGCTTTAACTAATAAAGTCCACTACTGGGATTGTTACGGATACAGGTATCCTGTGTCTTTTTGTGTTTCCTCTCCTTCTGCCCTAATAACAGGTGTCCTGCATGTTCCTGATTGGTGGTCGTTGAGGTGTCTGCTGATTGCTAAGGTGGACCAATCAGTGAACATTCCTCTGCATTGCACCACCTGTTTCTGGTTTTCAATCACACATCACATTGTATAAAAAACAGTCAGTTGTGTTTGTTGAGAAGAAGACTATTTTCCGTATGTTAGTATGGATACTGTGGTGTCCTGTTTTTTGTGTACTCACCAATTTGCTGGTTACTCTATTTGGTAACTTTGTTAGAGACTATTTTCCCTATGTGAGTATGGATACTGTGGTGTAATGTGTACTCACTAATTTGCTGATCACTCTGTTTGGTAACTGTGTGTGTTTCTGGGAAAAGGGGAGTTTATGCTAGCTGCCCTTGGGCGTACATTACCCGTAGGAAGAAATCAGTCTAAACACACTAGTTAGACCTGAGCGGACCACCCCCTGTACTTTTGTATGATTAGCAGTAGCTTAGTGGTTCTTGAGGCAGGCAATATCAGTTTAGGTTTTTTTTACACTATTGTTTCATTTCTTGGTTCCTGCTCAGCCCTTTTTCCCAAACCTTTACCGTGTGTTCACACAAACATTTTATGTTTGACGGTAGTTTATGGTTGTCGTGTAGTTTTTCGTTCTCACTGTTCCATGTCATCATCCTAATTTGCATGGATTATGTTACGGGTCTCATGTCCATCCACCCTAGACGTTTAAAGCCACGGGGTTCGTAACAGGGATACTCTACTGTAGAAATACATTTAAAATGTTCTGTCCTTTGACTGTTTTTGATGAATTTATCAATGGGATGGCTGACTTGACTGCTTTCCCATGGCAATTAGTTACAATGGAATTTGACATAAGATTTATTGTTAAACCTTTCACAAGCCGAAAGGTTTAGATAGGAATTATTATGGGCAGTAGTCTGAATTGTGGCATGGATGTAGCTCAGTTGGTAGAGCATGGTGTTTGCAATGAAAGGGTTGTGGGTTTGATTCCCACTGGGGGAAGGTATGAAAAAAATAATTACACAAAAAATATATGCATCCATTAACTTTAAGTCAGCCTGGGTAAGAGTGTCTGTTAAATGTAAAGCACGGTGTTTACCCTGCAGGGTTGAAATCTGACCTCCAGAGGTATTGTGAGGTGTGAAGCTGAATGAGCCATCTCATTTGCGTATGCGTAAATCTAGCCTGAATGGAATATTTTATTGTGGAAAGAGGTTGGGCCAATCTGATTGTATACATACTGACCAAGGCAACAGTATATACTCCACTTCAGAAAAGAGAATTCAACTGAGCGCAACGACAACACTCTTTCCTTCTGGGAGCTGATATTTTGGATTATTGCTTTTTTCCTTATTCTGCAGAGATTTCTTTGTGATTGTGTTATTACTTCCTTCATTTTTCAGCAAGATGGCATCTGCAAATGCAACTGGTTCAAGGTAATGTACCTCTATAATTATTCCATGTATATTACTGTTAGTATGTTGCTGTTATTAATGTTAGTAGTAGGCCCAAAATGAAGCTTGACCTAAATTTGAGGTGCTTTTGTGTGAGCATTATAAGCTTTGAGGCCAGAAACACAATTAAACCACAGTAACGTTGCTGTTATTAATGTTAGCAGTAGCTCTGCTAGCACCAGTAATAATAGGTGTGTAAGTATTGACATACTGCTAGTAACTTCATTACATGTACTTACTGTGCATTTACTGTCTTACAGAAAACAAAGAAGGATCCCTCTTGTCTGCAGATTTTGCTTGAAGAACCAGGACACCCTCTCTCGACACCTCAGCAGAGTGTGCATGAAGTTAAAAACAAAACAAGAGATTGTTCAAGAAGTCGCCGCTGCCCGAGATTCCATGATAGAGCATCTTTGCAAAGGCAGGATCTTTGACTACAGCTTACTGAGCTGTATTGTTATACAACAAGACAGACTCCAACTCCTGATCCAGAAGCTTGAAGAAACGGGTCATATTGTTAAGAACAAGCCAGAAGTCAAACAAGCACCTGTGTAAGCTATTTCTTACACTGATAAAATAATATATATGCAAGTTACATCATATTTCAACTCATTATAACTGTTGTCCAATTATGTTTGATTGTAATATATTATAATATAATTGTTTTTGTTTATCTGTATGATATTTCAGCCAAGTGGAAGTGGCTCATGTGTTGACACCAACTGAAGATGCAGATGCTGAATCAGACAACAACACGGAGGATGACAAGTCTGCCTTGTACCAACCGTAAGTAAATATAAATAATCTCATAAACAACTACTACACATAAGTATATAAGTGAACATGGATGTATTTTATTGATTCTAATCTGCATACCAAATGTTTTCCAGACCAATGAACCAGTCATGTGACAACAAACTGAGAAAGGCAATGCAAATGAGTGGTTTGTACCAAAAGCACCCTCTGGATTGTGATCTGCTGGCTGGATTTGCCAAATATCTCCGTGATGACCACAACATTCCCAATTTCAAACAGGAGGTATGTACAGCAATTTTACTTTAATTTAACTGTTGAAATATTTTAATGAGAATTACTTAATTACAAAGTAGTTATTAACTATGCAACTAACATTATTTTCATTTTCATGTACAGGTTGCAAATGTGTCTAGGTTTTTGTTTTACATGGACTAAATTGGAGCAAAGCAGGTCCTTTTTTACCAAGCTTGCAAACATTGGACAGAAGAAGCAAACAATTGCAAACTACATGAAGAATCTGAAGAGGTTTCTTCGCTACATCACGACGTCAACAAACCTCATCCAGACAGAAAGGAGCTTGTATGAGCAATGCAAGCATTTCCAGGACTGCCTGCATGACTTACAGAAGTCCATGAGCAAGCAGGTGTCTCATGAAATTACCGGGAAAAGGTGTATATATTTAAAATTGATCCTCACGGAAATGTAGTTAACATTTTAAGTGTGTATTGTTGTTGTTCTTCAAATCATTAACGTATTATTGTTTTTCTGCAGGTACACACAGATGATGACAGTTGCAAAGACACCGAAAGAATGTGTGGCAGTCTTGGAGGTGGCCAAGAAAGACTTTCTGGGTGTCATTGGGAAGGCCAAGAGTGAAGAATCTTTGGATGAACCTGAACAACTGCTCATGCTGTACTACCTGGAGTCTCTGCTCATGCTGAAACATCTCCAAAGGGCTGGAGTTGTAAAAAATATGACCGTAAGTTACCTAATGTCATTTAATTGCTATAATGTTGAATCGTATTTGCTTTTTTGGCATATGTTTTATTGATATGTCACATTTTTTATTGTAGCTGAACGAATGGCTCTCAAGGAAGGAGTGCATCTTGCCAAATGGTGAGAAATGGACTGTCATCGGTGATAAGCAACACAAGACAGCGACACAGCAGGTGGCAACCGTTTCGTTAGACGAGGAGGAAGATGCAGTAAGTATATTTACCACAATCTGGTTATTGTGAATGAGATTGATTTAATACAAACCTGTTAAATATGTTTTTTTTGGTCTACATTTTCAGTGGTTGGATACGTACTACCGACATGTTCGACCAGCTTTTCTTAAAAAATGTGATGACGTGGAAGAAGATGAGAGATTCTTCATTTCCACAGTTGGAAGAGCCATCTACAACCCTTCCAATGACCTACAAAGGTTTCATGCCAAGTAAGTCGAACACTGTTAAGAACAACACTGTTTTTATCATTACACAATACTTTTATGACAGTACAGTTTTCTAAAACCAAAACTGTTTTATCTTGTTCTTTCATCAGATACAAACTCCCCAACATCACCAGCCAGGTAGCAAGGCGAATCTTTGAGACGCATACCAAAGCCAACTTCACGGATGCAGAGAAGGCACTTGTTGCTGACTACTTGGCCCATACAACTGCTACAGCTGACAGGCACTACCGCATGAAGACACCACTCAATGCCTGCATGGGAATGAAGCTGATCTCCAAAGTTGCCATGTCCAGTGACTCTGTAAGTATTTATACTCATTATATAAATGACCCTTTACAATGTCTTGTAAAGTTGTTACATATGGCTAACACGTTTTTGTTATTTTCCCTTTTTCAAGTAATGAGACTGCAGGCCCCTCCTCCGCAAGAACAAGTTGTAGAACAGGAGCATTGTCCAGCAGCCAAACGTTGGATGAGGCACAGGCCTTGAACCTCTTCTATCAAAGCTTCCCTGTCACAATTGATGGACAATCAATCAAAAAGAAGGACAGGCTACTGATTGCAGGAAGGCATGAGAGATACTGCTTTGACAAGTGGAGAAACCAGCAAGAGAAAATGAGACGGGATTATGTGATCGGTAAGATGCAGCTAAAATACAATAGACTGAATACAATTTTAACATATTAGGTATTACGAGAATGTACTTGATTTATGGTCACATAACTACGACTGTAAGTAGTCCTGGATAAGGGCTTCTGCTATTGAGTAAATGACATGAATAATAACACATGTATTTTTGTCTTTGCATTGTTACAGCTCACTTCCCCAGAAGAGAACCCACTGCCAGAAAAGCAGAGAAATACATTAAACGGCAGAACTGGGAGAAGAACAAAGTGAAGGTGGAGGATGTCCTTCGTTACGGAAATTTGCTGAAGGGGAAGTCGTCTGTGACTACCACGGTCTCCCACTCTCAGGGAAGCAGGGGAAAGAGCTTTTGGCAGCAACAGATGAAGACGAGATGGGGTACCTATATTTCTACAGGGATGTATCAGGGAAAATGTGCTGCATAGATGCCAAGACTGTGCCCTGCCCTTGCCACCCAGAGAAGGACAAAATTGGACGGAGGATCAACCACTCCAGAAAGAGAAGCAACATTAAAGCTCAGCTTCAGCAACTTGAAGAGGATGGCAAAGTGTGGAACGTCATCCTTTTCATTGTCCAACGAGACATTCCGGTGCAGGAAGAACTGTTTGACTATGGGATGTCAAGAAAATCTTTTGGAGAAGGATAAGATTTTGGAATGGCTTGACAGCTAGGCCAGTCAGCACGAAATCACCAATAGCTGATGGGACTCAAAATATCCTTAAACCCCTTTTTTTAAATGTACATCTGTAATTTTGTAATATTTATATGTTCAACTTAAAATTCAGTTTTGGGTATCTGCACTTTAAAATAAACAACACATTTAAAAGAACCTGCATATTGTTTATATTTCCACCCTTGTCTATGGCAGATGCCATCTGGGATGTAATATTTCATCATCATTCTTTATCAGACACCGTTTCTATGGTCCCCTTGTAACCTTCCTTGATGAGCTCGATCAGGCCTGTAGAGCTGGTGGCGTGACCTATGTCATTGTGTGGGATAATGTCAGGTTCCACCATGCTCATATGGTGCAAGCATGGTTTCAGGCCCATGCACAATTTACCACCCTGTATTTACCCCCATACTCTCCTTTCCTTAACCCGATTGAGGAATTTTTCTTCACATGGAGATGGAAGGTTTTATTTTAGGCGCCCTCATGAACAAGTCACACTTCTCCAGGCCATGGATGACGCATGCAATGACATCGCGGCAGACCAGTGTCAGGCCTGGATTCGCCATGGCCAAAGGTTTTTTCCAAGATGTTTGGCTAATGAAAACATCCATTGTGATGTAGATGAGAACCTGTGGCCAAAACCACAAGACAGAGTTGATGAAAATGTGAGAAGTACAGTAATCACTCCTATGTTAAGCTTTTTACAATACAAGCAAGCAAGTTGAGGAACACTGCATTTGATGTTTTACAGTACTGTATTGTTTTTTTATCAATATATTTCAGATTTTGTTCAATGATTCCACTGTGTCTGTAGTATTCTCTCTACTTCTGCAGTACTTTTACAGGGATGTATTTACATGTAGTACCATAATGAAACATGTATCACCTATTTTGTACTACAATATTTACAGTTTTTGCCTATTGCTTACACACTTTTTGCAGAATTTGGCTCATGTCAAAACTCAACACACAAGCCAATCAGACATAGCACTTGGAGATTAACAACTCACATATATGCCAAAATGAAACACTGCCATCAAAACTTAACACTCCTTTCTACAAATGAAATTCTTGCAACAAAACCATACACACAAGCAACATTTGAATTACACTTTCATATCACCAGAAACACACTGATGGGCTTTATATAAAACACTGCAGTCTTCGTGTTTCTATTTTTATTGTCAATGTCTTCTGTAAAACTCAAAAGTAGAATTTCTGCAGTAATCAAACAGTATTTACAAAAAAGTTTTTACAAAAAAACAAACATTCTTACAGAAATTATTAACATCAATTTTAGCAACAAAACAAAAGTAAAAAAACAAAACAATTACTGGATAAATTGCTATTGGGGGAAAAAACATATACTTGTTTTGTGTGTGTGGTGGGGGGCGGGGGGGATTATGGATCACGCCTTCTGTTCGGATCTGGCCACAAGACCTCGTCAACATCACAGGCAATGTCCTCGCGGGCTAGGCATCGGGGAAAATATCGCCTTGTGTGCCGAATCCACCCTTGGATTGATCCCACCTCAATGTCTCCACATGCCTCTTCCATTGCTTGCAGAAGAGTCATGCGGGCATGTGGTTGCCGATCATATACTTTCCACCGCCACGCTGAAAAGAATTCCTCGATTGCATTTAGAAAGGGGCTGTAAGGGGAAAGGTATAAAACTGTGAAATTATCATGGTTGTTGAACCAATCTCGGACCAGAGCAGCCCGGTGGAAACTAACATTATCCCAGATGACAACAAACCTGGGCTGCTGTGGTCTGTCCTGCACAACTGTAGTGCATCTAGAAATGCAATGATCTGTCCTGTATTGTAGGGAGCTAGAGTGGCATGATGATGCAGGACTCCTTCGACACTAATTGCAGCACACAAGGTGATATTTCCGCCACGCTGCCCAGGGACATTTACAACAGCCCTTTGTCCAACTACGTTACGGCCCCGACGCCTGGTTTTGGCCAGATTGAAGCCTGCCTCATCCACGTAGATGAACTAATGCGGCAGTTCGGCGGCATCAAACTCCAGAACCGTCTGTAACAGAAAATATTGAATATTGTTACTGAAAACACATACAGGAACTACAATGTCTATATTTTCACACAAGTAGGGGCTGGGTTGAGTGAGTATAGACCAAAACTACAAGCAGGGCAGGTGGCAGAATAAACCCTCATTCCCACATCACAATATATAGTATGTTAAGTAAAGTGACACATACCTGCACATAATCATGGTGCAAGTCCTTGACCCTGACACTGTTCCTCTCAAATGGCACCCTGTACAGCTGCTTCATTCTGAAGTTATGTTTCTGTAGGATGCGACTTAGTGTAGAAATGCTGACCCTGTTGATATTGTTGAATTAATTTCCATTTGCAATTATGCGTTGTTGCAACTCACGAAGTCGGATTGCATTATTTTCTCGGACCATTTCAATGATGGCAAGCTCTTGTTGTTGAGTGAAGAGCCGTTCCCTTCCACCTTGAGGAGGTCGTCCAACCATTCTGTAGAAAATGCCACCACAAGATGTCATTGGTTGGGTTATTTTTCACATACTGTACTTTCAAACTGTACACAGTACTGCAACATCACAATGGTATTCCTTTACATATACAGTTCTTCACAGTACTATCCATTTTTGTATAGTATAGTTAGTACAGTAATACTGTAATATGATACAGAATCATGTGACACATACAGTAGGTACAGTCTGGAGTAGAAACTTGAAGATATAGCTGTTCTCCAGTCGGAATGTCCTTATTATCGATGCTATGGGCAAAAACTGTAATGATTGTACGAACAATGACACAGTGAAACTATCGGTTGCTTGTGTGTGGGTGATCTAAATTAAAGTTTCATTGGTATTTCACAATAAATTTGTATTTTGAATCAATGATTGTGCAAGTGTAAGATTTATTTAAAGATATGAATGCACAATTCAATGTTTTGAACATTGGACAGCCTGTGTTACAAGTGATGACTCTCTCTCTCTCTCTCTCTCTCTCTCTCTCTCTCTCTCTCTCTCTCTCTCTCTCTCTCTCTCTCTCTCTCTCTCTCTCTCTCTCTCTCTCTCTCTCTCTCTCTCTCTCTCTCTCTCTCTCTCTCTCTGCATGCTGGGAGTGTTTGGTGCGTGCTGGGAATTGTTTGAGTGAGTGCTAAGTGCGAGTGTTGTGTAGATTTAGATATCCTGGGTTTTCCTTTTCTTGGTGATATCCTTTTTTCTTCTATGCATGATTAAGATTATTATTTCTATTTTTTTGTTGTGGTAGAATTAAGTATATTGTTTTTCGTGTAGAAATTACCCTGATTTTGGTGGGGATGGCGGCCCGAATCGGGACGCCGTCCCTGTCACTTCGACACGGCTTTAGGTGTGTTACTGAAGCTACTGTCACGGTGGAAGAGGTTCTGGTCGCCGTAGGAGAGAAGGTAGGATATGAGAATGTTGCTTATGCGTCACGGATGAATAAAGCGGTGGTGGTATTTCTTAAAGAAGAGCGCCTTGTTGATCGTATGGTTGAGCATGGCATACTTCTTAAAGGAATGTTTATTCAAGTTACGCCGCTTTTTTCTCCGTCAACAAGGGTAACGATTTCAAATGTACCGCCGTTCATTCCAAATGAGCTATTGGAGCGCGAGTTATTGCGCTTTGGGAAGTTTGCAAGTTCAATTAAGGTTGTCCCATTGGGTTGCAAACACCCGGCGTTGAAACAGGTAATGTCGTTTCGGCGACAGGTGTTTATGTTTTTGGACTCACCGGAGCAGACTTTGGAGTTATCGTTTAAAGTCAAGTATGACAATAGACTGTATATGGCTTATGCTAGTACGGGTAGTCAACGGTGTTTTGAGTGTGGGGATGTTGGTCATAAGCGACATGCTTGCCCGAAAAGGGAGAAGGCAGCGGGAGGGGCGCAGGTGGTCCTCGTAACGCCTGGGCCCACTGATGTAGGGAGAGGTGGGCTGACAGTGGTAGAGCAGCCACACGCATCTGTTGCTGAGGAACAAGTTGTCCGTGTTGAGGGCACAGAGGTGCAACTTGTACCAGAGGGAAATGTTATGCAGCAGGAAAAAATTGTTGTAGAAGGTAAGGATGGATCTGATGGGCCATTTCCTCAGACTGGTGAGGAGGTGCCCAGTACGAGTGCTGTCGTACAGGAGGGGGTACATGTGGAGCTAATCTCCCAGGTAGTGGAGGAGATGCCCACTACAAGTAATGGGTTACAGGAGAGGGTTCATGTGGAGCTCATCTCCCAGGTAGTGGAGGAGATGCCCACTATGAGTGCTGGGGTACAGGGGGGGCTAGTCTCCCAGGTAGTGGAGGAGATGCCCACTATGAGTGCTGGGGTACAGGGGGGGCTAGTCTCCCAGGTAGTGGAGGAGATGCCCACTACGAGTAATGGGGTTCAGGTGGGGCTAGTCTCCCAGGTAGTGGAGGAGATGCCCACTACGAGTAATGGGGTTCAGGTGGGGCTAGTCTCCCAGGTAGTGGAGGAGATGCCCACTACGAGTAATGGGGTTCAGGTGGGGCTAGTCTCCCAGGTAGTGGAGGAGATGCCTGGTACGAGTGATGGGGTGCAATTGGGTAGTGTTGAAAGGGATGTGGTAGAGGGGAGTCAGTGGTCTGTGGCCTCAGTTGAGGAGGATCAGGAGAAGGATATGGATATCTCTCTTGATACGATATCAGCTGGTGAGGACTCAATTTACGATCTAGAGGAGGTAAATGGGTTTCTGGATCAGACTTTTGGGAAATCCGTCAAATTGGCAGATTATTTTGATGTTGATAAATTTGTGAGGTCAGCTGTGATGTTACAGAAGACGGTGGGGTTAGACCAGTTGAGTGAGAAGAAGCGGTTTCGCTTGAGGAAATTTGTTACTGCTGTTGCAGCAGCAAAAGGTGGTGGGAAACGTGGTCAGGTTAAGAGAAAATTTAAATAATGATGATGATTATGCCTCATAGGGTGTTCTATTATCTTTGTCTGGTTTCTCTGTGGTATCTTCTGCTTTTCCTTTTTCTTTTCTATATGGAGGTACTAAGGGTAGGTTCTCTCAATATTAATGGGGGAAGGGACAGGAATAAGAGGGCTTGGGTATTAGAAGTAATAAAACAGAAAAGGCTTAATGTAGTTTTCCTACAGGAGACACATAGTGATGAGGAAAATGAGGCTGACTGGGGTATGTGGTGGGAGGGGCAGCATATACTCAGTCATGGTACTAATTTCAGTGCTGGGGTGGCAATCTTGTTTTCTTCAGGCTTAGGGGTGACTGTGGTATCTACAACAGAGATTGTCAAGGGTCGGGTTTTATTGGTCAAGGTGGATGTTATGGGGTTTTTGTTTGTTTTCTTGAATGTTTATGCTCCTAATGAGGGTACAGAGCGTATTGCTGTATTTGATCAAATAAAGGAAACCTTAAGACAGTGTGACCAAGAGGGGTGTATGGTTTTAGGGGGGGACTGGAACTGTACAGTGGATTTTACTGTTGATCGCACCGCTGAAGAACCTCACCTGCGGTCAGCAATTTGTCTGTCTGGTCTATTAACTGAGTTTGAGCTTTCTGATGTGTGGAGAGTAAGGAATGCAAAAGTTAGGCAGTACACATGGCTAAAAGTTAATGAAGGTCATGTCAGTGCAGCAAGGTTAGACAGGTTGTATGTATCTGAGCAATACTGTAGCAGGGTTGGAAGGTGTGACATTACTCCTGTGGGTTTCTCTGATCACCATATTGTCACTGTTGATATTCACTTGTCCTGTCCACGAAGGTCATCATCTTATTGGTATTTTAATGTTAAATTGTTACATGATGTCATGTTTTGTGAAAGGTTTTTGTTGTTTTGGGAAAAATGGAGGGTTACAAAAGGGAATTTTGAGTCCTTGAGACAATGGTGGGAGGTTGGGAAGGCCCAAATACGATTATTTTGTCAACAGTATACTGCTCTGTCTCGAATTGAAGTTAAAGAGACTATCAGGGCCCTTGAACAGAACATTAAATCTATTGAATTGAAGTTGCTCACTCAGAATGACCCCGGACTAGTCATGAACTTACAGGACAAGAAACATGAATTGAGGTCGTTTCTGCATGAAAGAGTGAAGGGTGCCTTGATTAGGTCTCGTTTCGCTTCCCTCAAGGATATGGATGCTCCTAGTGCTTTTTTTTTTAACCTAGGACAGTCGACATTGCAACGTAAACAGATGGTCTGCCTTCATCTCCCTGATGGGAAGGTGACCACGGATGACAGTGAAATGCGTCAACATGCCGTGGATTTCTATTCTGCCCTCTATAAGGCGGAGGATTGTGACTCTCTGTGTACTGAACAGTTGTTACACGGTCTTCCTCAATTGGGACCTGAGCAAAGAGTCGCATTGGACTCTGACATTACACTGCAAGAGCTGTCCACAGCAGTTATGCAGCTCTCAACAGGCCGAGCCCCTGGCATTGATGGTTTACCATCTGAGTTTTATAAGCACTTTTGGGGGTCTATTGGGGAGGATTTTTATGAAGTGGTGTGTGAATCTTTTCATGAGGGCTCTCTTCCTGTATCTTGTCAACGTGCAGTACTTTCACTGTTGCCAAAAAAGGGGGATTTGGCTCTCATAAAAAATTGGAGACCTGTTGCTTTGCTGTGTGCAGAATATAAAATTGTTTCTAAATGTCTCTCAAACAGGTTGAAAGAGTATCTGGGATTGTTGGTCCACAAGGACCAGTCCTACTGTGTACCTGATCGCTCTATTGTTGACAACTTGTTTCTAATAAGAGATGTTTTGGACATTTGTAAACTGTCTGATGTAAATGTGGGTTTACTTTCTTTGGATCAGGAGAAGGCTTTTGATCGTGTGGACCACCAGTACTTGTTTAAAACAATGAAAGCCTTTGGGTTTGGGGATGTTTTTTTGTCTTGGATGACTTTACTGTATGCTGGGGCCTCGTGTATGGTGAAGGTGGGGGGTGGTTTGAGTTGTCCCATCCCTGTCCAAAGGGGCATCAGGCAGGGATGCCCAATTTCAGGGCAGTTATACAGTCTGGCAATTGAACCAATGCTTTGTTTTTTAAGAGCGAAGCTTACTGGTTTCTCTGTGCCAGGTGTAATGAAGGGTCCCACGATAGCACTGTCTGCGTATGCAGATGACGTGACAGTTTTTATTACAGGGGGTGAGGATGTTAAGGTTCTCTCAGACGCTTTAAAGGTGTATGAGGGGGCCTCCTCAGCTAGAGTTAATTGGGGAAAGAGTGAAGCGCTGTGGGCAGGCCAGCTTCAGATGGGGTCCGCTCCACGGTTACCAGGGGGGCTTCAGTGGGGCAGAGATGGGATGAAGACTTTGGGGTTTTTTCTAGGCTCCGATGTCTTTCAGAAAAAGAACTGGGAGGGTGTAGTGGAGAAAGTGTGTGCCAGACTGTCAAGATGGAAATGGGTGCTGCCCCAGCTGTCTTATAGGGGAAGGGTACTGGTAGCTAATAACCTAGCTGCCTCTACCCTGTGGCACAGACTAATGATTTTACAGCCACCAAAGGGTCTGATACAAGAGCTTCAGAGGACCCTTGTCAACTTCTTCTGGTCTGGACAACATTGGATTAAAGCTTCAGCCCTGTACCTGCCACTGCACGAGGGTGGGCAAGGCCTGGTGGACATTTCTTCCAGGATCATGGCTTTCCGGCTTCAAGCAGCCCAGAGACTGTTGTACAGTGACGGTTCTAGCTGGGTTGACACAGCCTACGCATTGATGAGGAGAGCGGGCTGTTTGGGCTTAGACAAGCACCTTTTCCTCTTAAAGCTGGAGGGGGGTGAGTTGCCTGGCCTGACTCCATTTTATGAGTCTGTTATGCAGGCTTGGAGAGTTCTGGTCAAGTCCCGTAAGGCCTGCACGCCACCAGGGATGTGGCTTTTTGAAGAGCCTCTTTTTCACAACACTGCCATCCAGTCCCGTGTTCTGGGTTCAGCTAGCCTACGTTCATGCCTGTTAGGCGTGGGGTGTACTAAGCTGGGTCATCTGATGTGGAACAGGAATAGGTCGTTGGAGGAGCTGGGAGAAAGAGCGGGGATCCGATCGTCTCGCCTACTGAGGAAGATCGTCGCTGAGGTCTGTGATTCCTTGCCAGTACTTCATCTGCAGTATGTGACTGACACTTCCAATTCTGATCGGTGGAAGGAGGGTCTGGATTATGTGTTCCCTGCACTGATTGTTAGTGCTGCGGCGGGGGCATTCGAGGAGGACGTGGGGATGCTGCTTTCCTTCGATACCCCGGAGCTGGGGGAGTTCAAGGAGGTGGGAAAGAAGGCCATGTACAGAATATGTGTAAAGGTGTCCCATGCCTCTTCCCTGGAAGGGGTAAAATCGACGAGGTGGGCGGGTGTGCTTGGTCCAGGTGCCTCCCCAAAAGGCTGTTGGCGAACATTATACAAACTGCCTATTGATAAGAGGACAGCTGACCTCCAATGGAGGATAATACATGGAGCCATAGCCACCAACATGTATCTGGTACACCTGGATCCTACTGTTGGGGAGGGGTGTCCATTCTGTGCTCAGTCTGAAACTCTGGCACATCTGTTTTTACAGTGTCCCAGGTTGGTCGGGATGATGGACCTGATCACTAATTGGTTCTCAGCTCTGGGAGAGGTTTTCTCTTCCCAACTGTATATATTTGGGCCAAAGTACAAGTTTAGTCAGAAAGGTGTAGTTGTGTTGCTTAATTTTGTGTTAGGGGCAGCAAAATTAGCCATATGGAAGACCCGAAAGAACAGTATTCGGGGACAGGGGTCTGTGGATGTGGTGGGAATGCTGGAGGGAATGTTGGCAGCAAGACTAAGGGTTGAGTTTGCCTATTATAAACTTGTCAACAATATTGATCTGTTTATGAGTATATGGGGTATTCAGAGGCTGTTGTGTTCAGTTACTGTGGAGGAGGAATTGGAGTTGTGTTTTTAATTGATGTGTAAATACTGTTTTGTATGAGTATTTGTGTGGTGGGCTCCCAGACCCAATAAAGATTATTTCAAACTCTCTCTCTCTCTCTCTCTCTCTCTCTCTCTCTCTCTCTCTCTCTCTCTCTCTCTCTCTCTCTCTCTCTCTCTCTCTCTCTCTCTCTCTCTCTCTCTCTCTCTCTCTCTCTCTCTCTCTCTCTCTCTCTCTCTCTCTCTCTCTCTCTCTCTCTCTCTCTCTCTCTCTCTCTCTCTCTCTCTCTCTCTCTCTCTCTCTCTCTCTCTCTCTCTCTCTCTCTCTCTCTCTCTCTCTCCCCATCTCTCTCCCCATCTCTCTCTCTCTCTCTCTCTCTCCATCTTTCTTTTCATCGTCCCTCTCTCCGTTGGCTCCAGTACTCTAGCTGGTTCTGGTGTCTGGCAGGGACACAGTCCCCAGTGTTTGTCTTTGGTGCCCTCTTCTGGCTGTATGAAACATAGCTATACTGTATCTATAGGACGGGTGTTAAACTCTTTTAGCTCTGCAGGTTTTAGCTCCTTCCTTGTCCTTTATTGATCAATTAACATCATTGATTAGTTAGAAACTGCCCTCACCTGGTTGTCTAGGTTTTAATTGATTAGTTAGAAACTGCCCTCACCAGGTTGTCTAGGTTTTAATTGATTAGTTAGAAACTGCCCTCACCAGGTTGTCTAGGTTTTAATTGATTAGTTAGAAACTGCCCTCACCTGGTTGTCTAGGTTTTAATTGATTAGTTAGAAACTGCCCTCACCTGGTTGTCTAGGTTTTAATTGATTAGTTAGAAACTGCCCTCACCTGGTTGTCTAGGTTTTAATTGATTAGTTAGAAACTGCCCTCACCTGGTTGTCTAGGTTTTAATTGATTAGTTAGAAACTGCCCTCACCTGGTTGTCTAGGTTTTAATTGAATAGTTAGAAACTGCCCTCACCTGGTTGTCTAGGTTTTAATTGATTAGTTAGAAACTGCCCTCACCTGGTTGTCTAGGTTTTAATTGATTAGTTAGAAACTGCCCTCACCTGGTTGTCTAGGTTTTAATTGATTTGTTAGAAACTGCCCTCACCAGGTTGTCTAGGTTTTAATTGATTAGTTAGAAACTGCCCTCACCTGGTTGTCTAGGTTTTAATTGATTAGTTAGAAACTGCCCTCACCTGGTTGTCTAGGTTTTAATTGATTAGTTAGAAACTGCCCTCACCTGGTTGTCTAGGTTTTAATTGAAATGAATTGAAAGGAAATAACTAAAACCATTAGTCAGTCTGACACCCCTGCTATAGATGGGTTGGTTACTTAGCAACAAAACCGACGTGTGCGCAACTATGAGTCAAAACAGATGGGGTTGGCTTAGATTGTCGACAACATGTAAACTATTTTTCTTCTCCAATGTTTATTGAAAACAAATACATATCATCCTGACCCGTGGTATAACATAACCTTACATACCACCCAGCCATGTGGCATAACATAACATTACATACCATCCAGCCCCCGTGGTATAACATAACCTTACATACCATCCAGCCCTGTGGTATAACATAACCTTACATGCCATCAAGCCCTGTGGTATAACATAACCTTACATATCATCAAGCCCTGTGGTATAACATAACCTTACATACCATCCAGCCCTGTGGTATAACATAACCCTACATACCATCCAGCCCTGTGGTATAACATAACCTTACATGCCATCAAGCCCTGTGGTATAACATAACCTTACATACCATCCAGCCCTGGTGTATAACATAACCCTACATACCATCCAGCCCCTGTGGTATAAAATTACCTGACATACCATCCAGCCCTGTGGTATAACATAAC
>NW_028160276.1:102500-140000 GCF_964263955.1 Coregonus lavaretus | reverse complement strand
GCCAGAGGAGGGCTCCTTCAGTCACACATGCCCAGGATGGGTGCTCATGTCTGGCTTGGGGGAGACCCCGAGGCGCTTGGGGGTTGGGGGTGTGGGGTGTTTGGGGTGGGGGTGCACATCCCCCCAGCTGATTTTCGGCCATGGGGTGGCGCCAATTCACATTTTAGGACGGATTTCACTAATAAACTAGAGTAGGGCTCCTTCAGTCATACGTGGGCGGGTGGGTGCCCATGTCTGAGACCCAAAGGCCCCCCCCCCCCCCCTACCCGGATTCGTCCACAAGGGGGCGCCACCTGTCATTTTAGGACGGTTTTCACTAGGAGAACCAGGGGATGGCTCCTGACTCACACATGGGCGTGCTGGGTGCCCATGGCCGGGTTGGGGGGGGACCCCTAGGGGGGGCAAACCCCCCCACCCGGATTCGACCACAAGGGGGCGCCACCTGTCATTTTAGGACAGTTTTCACTAGGAGAACCAGGGGATGGCTCCTGACTCACACATGGCTAAAATGGGTGCTCTTGGTCGGATTGGGGTGGAGGGTCAGACACCCCACATGGTAACCCTCCGGTTTTCACTAGGAGAACCAGGGACCGGCTCCTGAGTCTCAGAAGGCCGAAATGGGTGCTCTTGGTCGGATTGGGATGGAGGGTCAGACACCCCACATGGTAACCCTCCGGTTTTCACTAGGAGAACCAGGGACCTGCTCCTGAGTCACACAAGGCCGAAATGGGTGCTCTTGGTCGGATTGGAGTGGAGGGTCAGACACCCCCACATGGTAACCCTCCGGTTTTCACTAGGAGAACCAGGGACTGGCTCCTGAGACACACAAGGCCGACATGGGTGCACTTGGTCGGATTGGGGTGGAGGGTCAGACACCCCCACATGATATCCCAACGGTTTTCACTAGGAGAACCAGGGGAGGGCTCCTTCAGTCACACATGCCCAGGATGGGTGCTCATGTCCAGCTTGGGGGAGACCCCAAGGGGCTTGTGTGTTGGGGATGGGGGGGGTGCACTGCCCCCCAGTTGATTTTCGGCCATGGGGTGGCGCCGTTTCACATTTTAGGACGGATTTCACTTGGAGAACCAGAGGAGGGCTCCTTCAGTCACACATGCCCAGGATGGGTGCTCATATCTGTCTTGGTGGAGACACCAAGGGGTTTGGGGGTTGGGGGTGGTGGGGGTGTGGGTGCACTGCCCCCCAGCTGATTTTCAGCCATGGGGTGGCGCGAATTCGCATTTTAGGACGGATTTCACTAATTAAACTAGAGTAGGGCTCCTTCAGTCATACATGGGCGGGTTGGTGCCCATGGCTGGCTTGGGGGAGACCCCCAAGGGCGGGGCCCACCCGGAATCGTCCACAAGGGGGCGCCACCTGTTATTTTAGGACGGTTTTCACTATGAGAAACAGGGGATGGCTCCTGACTCACACATGGACGTGCTGGGTGCCCATGGCCGGGTTGGGGGGGAGACCCCAAGTGGGGGCAAACCCCCCACCCGGATTCGACCAAAAGGGGCCGCCACCTGTCATTTTAGGACGGTTTTCACTAGGAGAACCAGGGGATGGCTACTGAATCACAAATGGGCGTGCTGGGTGCCAATGGCCGGGTTGGGGGGGGACCCCAAGGGGGGGCAAACCCCCCCACCCGGATTCGACCAAATGGGGCCGCCACCTGTCATTTAAGATGGTTTTCACTTGGAGAACAAGGGGGTGGCTCCTGACTCACACATGGGCGTGCTGAGTGCCCATGGCCGGGTTGGGGGGGGGGACCCCAAGGTGGGGGCAAACCCCCCTTAACCGTTCACCTGGAAATCGGATGGTTTTCACTAGGAGAACAGCTCCTAGGGGCTGCCTGCTCTGCCCCCCTGTGGACAGGTTCACTCACTCACACAGACACACCTATTCACTTGTGCCTTCTCCCATTGGTCCAGGGTGATCAGGCCTATAATTTGAGACCATTTGGGAAAAGATTAGAGCTTTCTGTCATTTTGAAACGCACACAGTCAGTTTTGCACTATACTGCTATTTTGAATGTACAGCAAAACCAGGTCATTTTGAGGTTGAATAGCTACTTGAGTTGATTGGTTCTACTGAAATTACCAACAGGCATCAGTCCAGGGTGATCAGGCCTATAATTTGAGACCATTTGGGAAAAGATTAGAGCTTTCTGTCATTTTGAAACTCCCACAGGTATTTTTGCTGACATCCATGCAGGCCCACATTGACCTTGTGACCTCTGGAGCACCATGCATCTTGTTCTACACTCCCTGCCTAGTAAAGGACATCTCCCATGGGTCTGAGAGTACAGCTCACTCCATGGACCTCCATGCCTCTATTTAAACACTCTCTGCCTATTAAAACACTCTCACTCATGGGCCTGAGAGTACAGCTCACTCCCTGGTCATCCAGAGGTGCAGCAGGCTAGGAGAAAGGGGCTGCCTGCTCTGGCCCCCTGTAGGACAGGTTCACTCACTCACACAGACACACACAGACACACCTTTTCACTTGGGGGTTTCTCCCTCATGCCCTGCTGACATCCATGCAGGCCCACATTGATCTTGTGACCTCTGGAACTCCATGCATCTTGTTCTACACTCCCTACCTAGTAAAACCCTTTATCACATGGGCCTGAGAGTACAGCTCATTTGAGACCAGTTGGGAAAAGATTTTCTGTCATTGTTAAATGCCCACAAGAAGTTTCACATTATACTGCTGTTTTGAATGTACAGCAAAACCAGGTAGTTTTGAGGTTGAATAGCTACTTGGGTTGGATGGTTCCACTGAAATTACCAACAGGCCTTTAATTTGAGACCATTTGGGTAAAGATTAGAGCTTTCTTAAAATTTTAAATCACACCAGGCTATATGTAATATAAATCTGATTTGGTTGAAGTGCTGGGAAGAACTACTCCACAGTAGATCCACGTTGCCTTTCAACTTTTTTCAAATAGGTTAAATCCTTCCAAAATGTCAAATGTGTGATTAGGCAACCCTATATATATTCTAATGCTGTTACTTTAATTTGAGAAATGTTTAAATGCTGTGTGGATCTTCTGTGGAGTTGTTTTTCCCAGCATTTCAACCTCCCTCCTCCCTGACCCAACAGCATAATGCATGGGGAATGGCATGTTATATATGAACATTCATTTTGAAGACAATTACCCACCCAAGGTGTTGTCGCCTAGGCCATTGCATCCTTTTCATTGCCCAACGAGACATTCCGGTACAGGAAGAACTGTTGTTTGAGTATGGAGTGTCAAGAAAATATTTTGGTGTAGAAGGATAAGATTTTGGAATGGCTTGACAGCTAGGCCAGTCAGCACGAAATCACCAATAGCTGATGGGACTCAAAAATATCCTTAAACCCCTTTTTAAAATGTACATCTGTAATTTTGTAATATATTTAGCGATGCATGTTCAACTTAAATTTCAGTTTTGGGTATCTGCACTTTAAAATAAACAACACATTTAAAAGAAAACCTGCATGTTGTTTTTATTTTCACCCTTGTCTATGGCAGATGCCATCTTCCTAAAAAATGTCTCAGGTGTTGTCAGGCCATTGTTCTGATGTTTGAAGCTCCTCAAGTTGAGGAATTTCACACCTCTGTCTGGGGGTTTCACAAGCCGAAAGGTTTAGATAGGAATTATTATGGGCAGTAGTCTGAATTGTGGCATGGATGTAGCTCAGTTGGTAGAGCATGGTGTTTGCAATGCCAGGGTTGTGGGTTCAATTCCCACTGGGGGAAGGTATGAAAAAAATAATTACACAAAACATATATGCATCCATTAACTTTAAGTCAGCCTGGGTAAGAGTGTCTGTTAAATGTAAAGCACGGTGTTTACCCTGCAGGGTTTAAATCTGACCTCCAGAGGTGTTGTGAGGTGTGAAGCTGGAGGTGAGGTCTTTGCCAGATCAGCACCTGGCCCCTCATCAAAGATACTGGTTTGGCACACACACACAAACACACAAACACACACACACACAAACACACACACACAATAATCCTCATAGCATCCTCACAGTAAGTAGTAGAACTGGGATGAAAAACAGAAATGATCGACACCTACCATACCGATCACTTATCAAAAGCATTTTGCTGATATCGTCGCCTATACTAGAGAAATGTGATGTTTGAAATGAAATAAGTTTGCTAATATGGGTGATTGTTACAGTTTTTTACAATCACTTTGGCACTAATTTCAGAACCTTGACGTCATTTTTCAAAACTCTAGACACAAAACTCAAAACGGTCATCACTTGTAACACAGGCTGTCCAATGTTCAAAACATTGCATTGTGCATTCATATCTTTAAATAAATCTTACACTTGCACAATCATTGATTCAAAATACAAATGTATTGTGAAATACCAATGAAACGTTAATTTAGATCACCCACACACAAGCAACCAATAGTTTCACTGTGTCATTGTTCGTACAATCATTAAATATTGTAGTACAAAATAGGTGATACATGTTTCATTATGGTACTACATGTAAATACATCCCTGTAAAAGTACTGCAGTAGTAGAGAGAATACCACAGACACAGTGGAATCATTGAACAAAATCTGAAATATATTGATGAAAAACAATACAGTACTGTAAAACAAACTTGCTTGCTTGTACTGTAAAAAGCAAAACATAGGAGTGATTACTGTACTTCTACATTTTCATCAACTCTGTCTTGTGGTTTTGGCCACAGGTTCTCATCTACATCACAATGGATGTTTTCATTAGCCAAACATCTTGGAAAAAACCTTTGGCCATGGCGAATCCAGGCCTGACACTGGTCTGCCGTGATGTCATTGCATGCGTCATCCATGGCCTGGAGAAGAGTGACTTGTTCATGAGGGCGCCTATCATAAACCTTCCATCTCCATGTGGAGAAAAATTCCTCAATCGGGTTAAGGAAAGGAGAGTATGGGGGTAAATACTGGGTGGTCAATTGTACATGGGCCTGAAACCATGCTTGCATCATATGAGCATGGTGGAACCTGACATTATCACACACAATGACATAGGTCACGCCATCAGCTCTACAGACCTGATCGAGCTCATCAAGGAAGGTTACAAGGGGTCCATAGAAACGGTGTCTGATAAAGAATGATGATGAAATATTACATCCATAGATAATGTAGTCTAATTGGTTCATGCAGGATTACAGAAACCGCAAAGTTGACATTGTGTTTAAGCTATGGTTACACTGTGTTTAAGGTATGCTACAAGAAGTTTAGGTATTGAGGCTTTGGTGTAAGCATTCGGTTTTAGTGTGTAAGCAATGGGCAAAAACTGTAAATCAAGCACGAACAAAACAATAAACGACTCGTAACGTCCAACGGTAAACATATACCGACACGGAACAAACAAAAAACACAAAGTGAAAAACAGACAGTTAAATATGGCTCCCAATCAGAGACAACCAGCCAACAGCTGACACTCGTTGCCTCTGATTGGGAGTCACTAAGGCAAACATAGAAAACAACAAACCAGAACCCCCAACATAGAAACACACCACATAGAACAAACACACCCTGGCTCAACAACTAGAGTCCCATAGCCAGGGTGTGACACACTCCCTCCACCCTTCCTCTGCCTGTCAGCCTCTAGTCAAATACATTCTATTTCCACAACACACTCCTCCCACTAAAACACACCTCCAACTCCTCCCTTGCTGTCAGCTCACAGTCAAATTCAGTCTTTTACCATTAAATCAATTCATCATTCAGTCAATTCCATTCCTGTTACAAAAATGTACACTATTTCTTTAACTAATAAAGTCCACTACTGGGATTGTTACGGATACAGGTATCCTGTGTCTTTTTGTGTTTCCTCTCCTTCTGCCCTAATAACAGGTGTCCTGCATGTTCCTGATTGGTGGTCGTTGAGGTGTCTGCTGATTGCTAAGGTGGACCAATCAGTGAACATTCCTCTGCATTGCACCAACTGTTTCTGGTTTTCAATCACACATCACATTGTATAAAAAACAGTCAGTTGTGTTTGTTGAGAAGAAGACTATTTTCCGTATGTGAGTATGGATACTGTGTTGTCCTGTTTTTTGTTTACTCACCAAGTTGCTGGTAACTTTGTTAGAGACTATTTTCCCTATGTGAGTATGGATACTGTGGTGTATTGTGTACTCACTAATTTGCTGATCACTCTGTTTGGTAACTGTGTGTGTTTCTGGGAAAAGGGGAGTTTATGCTAGCTGCCCTTGGGCGTACATTACCCGTAGGAAGAAATCTGTCTAAACACACTAGTTAGACCTGAGCGGACCACCCCCTGTACTTTTGTATGATTAGCAGTAGCTTAGCGGTTCTTGAGGCAGTCAATATCAGTTTAGGTTTTTTTTACACTATTGTTTCATTTCTTGGTTCCTGCTCAGCCCTTTTTCCCAAACCTTTACCGTGTGTTCACACAAACATTTTATGTTTGACGGTAGTTTATGGTTGTCGTGTAGTTTTTCGTTCTCACTGTTCCATGTCATCATCCTAATTTGCATGGATTATGTTACGGGTCTCATGTCCATCCACCCTCGACGTTTAAAGCCACGGGGTTCGTAACAGGGATACTCTACTGTAGAAATACATTTAAAATGTTCTGTCCTTTGACTGTTTTTGATGAATTTATCAATGGGATGGCTGACTTGACTGCTTTCCCATGGCAATTAGTTACAATGGAATTTGACATAAGATTTATTGTTAAACCTTTCACAAGCCGAAAGGTTTAGATAGGAATTATTATGGGCAGTAGTCTGAATTGTGGCATGGATGTAGCTCAGTTGGTAGAGCATGGTGTTTGCAATGCCAGGGTTGTGGGTTCGATTCCCACTGGGGGAAGGTATGAAAAAAATAATTACACAAAAAATATATGCATCCATTAACTTTAAGTCAGCCTGGGTAAGAGTGTCTGTTAAATGTAAAGCACGGTGTTTACCCTGCAGGGTTGAAATCTGACCTCCAGAGGTGTTGTGAGGTGTGAAGCTGAATGAGCCATCTCATTTGCGTATGCGTAAATCTAGCCTGAATGGAATATTTTATTGTGGAATGGGGTTAGGCCAATCTGATTGTATATATACTGACGAAGGCAACAGTATATACTCCACTTCAGAAAAGAGAATTCAACTGAGAGCAACGACAACACTCTTTCCTTCTGGGAGCTGATATTTTGGATTATTGCTTTTTTCCTTATTCTGCAGAGATTTCTTCGCGATTGTGTTATTACTTCCTTCATTTTTCAGCAAGATGGCATCTGCAAATGCAACTGGTTCAAGTTAATGTACCTCTATAATTATTCCATGTATATTACTGTTAGTATGTTGCTGTTATTAATGTTAGTAGTAGGCCCAAAATGAAGCTTGACCTAAATTTGAGGTGCTTTTGTGTGAGAGCATTAGAAGCTTTGAGGCCAGAAACACAATTAAACCACAGTAACGTTGCTGTTATTAATGTTAGCAGTAGCTCTGCTAGCACCAGTAATAATAGGTGTGTAAGTATTGACATACTGCTAGTAACTTCATTACATGGACTTACTGTGCATTTACTGTCTTACAGAAAACAAAGAAGGATCCTGTCACGCTCTGGCTCCGGGACTGTGTATTTTGAGCCAGGGTGTGTTCATTTGGTTGTGTTTGGTTTTGGTTGTGTTCTATTTGGTTATGTTTTCCTTGGTTGGTCAAATGACTCCCAATCGGAGGTAACGAGTGTCAGCTGTCGGCTCGTTATCTCTGATTGGGAGCCATATTTAAACTGTGTGTTTTCACCTTGTGTTTGTGGGTTTTTGTTCCATGTTCCTGTACAGTCATTGTCACTGTGGACTTCACGTGTCGTCGTTTGTTTTGTTGTTTTCGTGTTAGGCTTTAATTAAATAAAGTCATGTTCGCTCAACGCGCTGCGCTTTGGTCTACTCATTCGTCAGACGATCGTGACAGATCCCTCTTGTCTGCAGATTTTGCTTGAAGAACCAGGACACCCTCTCTCGACACCTCAGCAGAGTGTGCATGAAGTTAAAAACAAAACAAGAGATTGTTCAAGAAGTCGCCGCTGCCCGAGATTCCATGATAGAGCATCTTTGCAAATCAATCAATTTTATTTTATATAGCCCTTCTTACATCAGCTAATATCTCGAAGTGCTGTACAGAAACCCAGCCTAAAACCCCAAACAGCTAGTAATGCAGGTGTAGAAGCACGGTGGCTAGGAAAAACTCCCTAGAAAGGCAAAACCTAGAGAGGAACCAGGCTATGAGGGGTGGCCAGTCCTCTTCTGGCTGTGCCGGGTGGAGATTATAACAGAACCATGCCAAGATGTTCAAAAATGTTCATAAGTGACAAGCATGGTCAAATAATAATCAGGAATAAATCTCAGTTGGCTTTTCATAGCCGATCATTAAGAGTTGAAAACAGCAGGTCTGGGACAGGTAGGGGTTCCATAACCGCAGGCAGAACAGTTGAAACTGGAATAGCAGCAAGGCCAGGCGGACTGGGGACAGCAAGGAGTCACCACGGCCGGTAGTCCCGGCGTATGGTCCTAGGGCTCAGGTCTCTCAGTTGGCTTTTCATAGCCGATCATTAAGAGTTGAAAACAGCAGGTCTGGGACAGGTAGGGGTTTCGTAGCCGCAGGCAGAACAGTTGAAACTGGAATAGCAGCAAGGCCAGGCGGACTGGGGACAGCAAGGTGTCATCATGCCCGGTAGTCCTGACGTATGGTCCTAGGGCTCAGGTTCTCAGAGAGAATGAGAGAACGTGAGAATTAGAGAGAGCAGACTTAAATTCACACAGGACACTGGATAAGACAGGAGAAGTACTCCAGGTATAACCAACTAACCCCAGCCCCCCGACACATAAACTACTGCAGCATAAATACTGGAGGCTGAGACAGGAGCGGTCCGGAGACACTGTGGCCCCATCCGAAGAAACCCCCGGACAGGGCCAAACAGGAAGGATATAACCCCACCCACTCCGCCAAAGCACAGCCCCCGCACCACTAGAGGGATATCCCCAACCACCAACTTACAATCCTGAGACAAGGCCGAGTATAGCCCACAGAGGTCTCCACCACAGCACAAACCAAGGGGGGGGCGCCAACCCAGACAGGAAGATCACGTCAGTAACTCAACCCACTCAAGTGACGCACCCCTCCCAGGGACGGCATGAAAGAGCACCAGCAAGCCAGTGACTCAGCCCCTGCAACAGGGTTAGAGGCAGAGAACCCCAGTGGAGAGGGGAACCGGCCTGGCAGAGACAGCAAGGGCTGTTCGTTGCTCCAGCCTTTCCGTTCACCTTCACACTCCTGGGCCAGACTACACTCAATCATATGACCTACTGAAGAGATAAGTCTTCAGTAAAGACTTAAAGGTTGAGACCGAGTCTGCGTCTCTCACATGGGTAGGCAGACTGTTCCATAAAAATGGAGATCTATAGGAGAAAGCCCTGCCTCCCGCTGTTTGCTTAGAAATTCTAGGGACAATTAGGAGGCCTGCGTCTTGTGACCGTAGCGTACGTATTGGTATGTACGGCAGGACCAACTCGGAAAGATAGGTAGGAGCAAGCCCATGTAACGCTTTATAGGTTAACAGTAAAACCTTGAAATCAGCCCTTGCCTTAACAGGAAGCCAGTGTAGGGAAGCTAGCACTGGAGTAATATGATCAAATTTCTTGGTTCTAGTCAGGATTCTAGCAGCCGTATTTAGCACTAACTGAAATTTATTTAGTGCTTTATCCGGGTAGCCGGAAAATAGAGCATTGCAGTAGTCTAACCTAGAAGTAACAAATGCATGGATTAATTTTTCTGCATCATTTTTGGACAGAAAATTTCTGATTTTTGCAATGTTACGTAGATGGAAAAAAGCTGTCCTTGAAACAGTCTTGATATGTTCGTCAAAAGAGAGATCAGGGTCAAGAGTAACGCCTAGGTCCTTCACAGTTTTATTTGAGACGACTTTACAACCATCAAGATTAATTGTCAGATTTAACAGAAGATCTCTTTGTTTCTTGGGACCTAGAACAAGCATCTCTGTTTTGTCCGAGTTTAAAAGTAAAAAGTTTTCAGCCATCCACTTCCTTATGTCTGAAACACAGGCTTCTAGCGAGGGCAATTTTGGGGCTTCACCATGCTTCATTGAAATGTACAGCTGTGTGTCATCCGCATAGCAGTGAAAGTTAACATTATGTTTTCGAATAACATCCCCAAGAGGTAAAATATATAGTGAAAACAATAGTGGTCCTAAAACGGAACCTTGAGGAACACCGAAATGTACAGTTGATTTGTCGGAGGACAGACCATTCACAGAGACAAACTGATATCTTTCCGACAGGTAGGATCTAAACCAGGCCAGAACTTGTCCGTGTAGACCAATTTGGGTTTCCAGTCTCTCCAAAAGAATGTGGTGATCGATGGTGTCAAAGGCAGCACTAAGGTCTAGTAGCACGAGGACAGATGCAGAGCCTCGGTCTGACGCCATTAAAAGGTCATTTACCACCTTCACAAGTGCAGTCTCAGTGCTATGATGGGGTCTAAAACCAGACTGAAGCATTTCGTATACATTGTTTGTCTTCAGAAAGGCAGTGAGTTGCTGCGCAACAGCTTTTTCTAAAATGTTTGAGAGGAATGGAAGATTCGATATAGGCCGATAGTTTTTTATATTTTCCGGGTCAAGGTTTGGCTTTTTCAAGAGAGGCTTTATCACTGCCACTTTTAGTGAGTTTGGTACACATCCGGTGGATAGAGAGCTGTTTATTATGTTCAACATAGGAGGGCCAAGCACAGGAAGCAGCTCCTTCAGCAGTTTAGTAGGAATAGGATCCAGTATGCAGCTTGAAGGTTTAGAGGCCATGATTATTTTCATCATTGTGTCAAGAGATATAGTACTAAAACACTTAAGTGTCTCTCCCGATCCCAGGCCCTCGCAGAGCTGTGCAGATCCAGGACAGCTAAGCCCTGGAGGAATATGCAGATTCAAAGAGGAGTCCGTAATTTGCTTTCTAATGGTCATGATCTTTTCCTCAAAGAAGTTCATGAATTTATCACTGCTGAAGTGAAAGCCATCCTCTCTTGGGGAATGCTGCTTTTTAGTTAGCTTTGCAACAGTATCAAAAAGAAATTTTGGATTGTTCTTATTTTCCTCGATTAAGTTGGAAAATTAGGATGATCGAGCAGCAGTGAGGGCTCTTCGGTACTGCACGGTACTGTCTTTCCAAGCTAGTCGGAAGACTTCCAGTTTGGTGTGGCGCCATTTCCGTTCCAATTTCCTGGAAGCTTGCTTCAAAGCTCGGGTATTTTCTGTATACCAGGGAGCTAGTTTCTTATGACAAATGTTTTTCGTTTTTAGGGGTGCAACTGCATCTAGGGTATTGCGCAAGGTTAAATTGAGTTCCTCAGTTAAGTGGTTAACTGATTTTTGTCCTCTGACGTCCTTGGGTAGGCAGAAGGAGTCTGGAAGGGCATCAATGAATTTTTGTGTTGTCTGAGAATTTATAGCACGACTTTTGATGCTCCTTGGTTGGGGTCTGAGCAGATTATTTGTTGCGATTGCAAACGTAATAAAATGGTGGTCCGATAGTCCAGGATTTTGTGGAAAAACATTAAGATCTACAACATTTATTCCATGGGACAAAACTAGGTCCAGAGTATGACTGTGGCAGTGAGTAGGTCCAGAGACATGTTGGACAAAACCCACTGAGTCGATAATGGCTCCGAAAGACTTTTGGAGTGGGTCTGTGGACTTCTCCATGTGAATATTAAAATCACCAAAAATTAGAATATGATCTGCTATGACTACAAGGTCTGATAGGAATTCAGGAAACTCAGAGAGGAACGCTGTATATGGCCCAGGAGGCCTGTAAACAGTAGCTATAAAAAGTGATTGAGTAGGCTGCATAGATTTCATGACTAGAAGCTCAAAAGATGAAAACGCCATTTTTTTTTTTGTAAATTGAAATTTGCTATCGTAAATGTTAGCAACACCTCCGCCTTTGCGGGATGCACGGGGAATATGGTCACTAGTGTAACCAGGAGGTGAGGCCTCATTTAACACAGCAAATTCATCAGGCTTAAGCCATGTTTCAGTCAGGCCAATCACATCAAGATTATGATCAGTGATTAGTTCATTGACTATGACTGCCTTTGAAGTGAGGGATCTAACATTAAGTAACCCTATTTTGAGATGTGAGGTATCACGATCTCTTTCAATAATGGCAGGAATGGAGGAGGTCTTTATCCTAATAAGATTGCTAGGGTGAACACCGCCATGTTTAGTTTTGCCCAACCTAGATCGAGGCACAGACACAGTCTCAATGGGTATGGCTGAGCTGACTACACTGACTGTGCTATTGGCAGACTCCACTAAGCTGGCAGGTTGGCTAACAGCCTGCTGCCTGGCCTGCACCCTATTTCACTGTGGGGCTAGAGGAGTTAGAGCCCTATCTATGTTGGTAGATAAGAGGAGAGCACCCCTCCAGCTAGGATGGAGTCCGTCACTCCTCAGCAGGTCAGGCTTGGTCCTGTTTGTGGGTGAGTCCCAGAAAGAGGGCCAATTATCCACAAATGTTATCTTTTGGGAGGGGCAGAAAACAGTTTTCAACCAGCGATTAAGTGCTGAGACTCTGCTGTAGAGCTCGTCACTTCCCCTAACTGGGAGGGGGCCAGAGACAATTACTCGATGCCGACACATCTTTCTAGCTGATTTACACGCTGAAGCTATGTTGCACTTGGTGACCTCTGACTGTTTCATCCTAACATCGTTGGTGCCGACGTGGATAACAATATCTCTATACTCTCTACACTCGCCAGTTTTAGCTTTAGCCAGCACCATCTTTAGATTAGCCTTAACGTCGGTAGCCCTGCCCCCTGGTAAACAGTGTATGATCGCTGGGTGATTCGTTTTAAGTCTAATACTGCGGGTAATGGAGTCGCCAATGACTAGGGTTTTCAATTTGTCAGAGCTAATGGTGGGAGCCTTCGGAGTCTCAGACCCCGTAACGGGAGGAGTAGAGACTAGAGAAGACTCAGACTCAGACTCCGACTCGCTACATAATGGGGAAAACCGGTTGAAGGTTTCTGTCGGCTGAATGAGCGACACCGGTTGAGCATTCCAACAGTATTTCCCTCCAGAAGCCATGAGAAAGTTGTCCGGCTGCGGGGACTGTGCGGGGGGATTTATACTGACGTTACTGTCTGTACTTACTGGTGGCACAGATGCTGTTTCTTCCTTTCCTACACTGAAATGACCCTTGCCTAACGATTGCGTCTGAAGCTGGGCTTGTAGCACAGCTATTCTCGCCGTAAGGCGAGAATTCTCCTGTATATTATGAGTACAGCGACTGCAATTAGAAGACATCATGTTAATGTTACTACTTAGCTTCGGCTGTTGAAGATGTTGATGAACCATGTCCAGATAAAGCGTCCGGAGTGAAAAAGTTGAATAAGGGAAAAAAGTTGCGATGGAAAAAAGGAAAATAACGTAAAGTTGGCAGCTAAAACGCACAGGAAAATGACTCTTCTGTCTCGGGATAAACGTCCGGGGTGAAAAAGTTTAACGAAAAAAGATGAGTGAGGACAAAACTAAAAAGTTGGTAAATTTGTTGAACACAGAGATTGATTAAACGTTTATTAAAAGTAAAACGTGAATAGTTTGGCAGGTAGCCAAGTAGCAACAAACAGCACAGCAGTACGGAGACAATGCGGAAGCGAGACGGCAGGATCTTTGACTACAGCTTACTGAGCTGTATTGTTATACAACAAGACAGACTCCAACTCCTGATCCAGAAGCTTGAAGAAACGGGTCATATTGTTAAGAACAAGCCAGAAGTCAAACAAGCACCTGTGTAAGCTATTTCTTACACTGATAAAATAATATATATGCAAGTTACATCATATTTCAACTCATTATAACTGTTGTCCAATTATGTTTGATTGTAATAGATTATAATATAATTGTTTTTGTTTATCTGTATGATATTTCAGCCAAGTGGAAGTGGCTCAAGTGTTGACACCAACTGAAGATGCAGATGCTGAATCAGACAACAACACTGAGGATGACAAGTCTGCCTTGTACCAACCGTAAGTAAATACAAATATAAATAATCTCATAAACAACTACTACACATAAGTATATAAGTGAACATGGATGTATTTTATTGATTCTAATCTGCATACCAAATGTTTTCCAGACCAATAAACCAGTCATGTGACAACAAACTGAGAAAGGCAATGCAAATGAGTGGTTTGTACCAAAAGCACCCTCTGGATTGTGATCTGCTGGCTGGATTTGCCAAATATCTCCGTGATGACCACAACATTCCCAATTTCAAACAGGAGGTATGTACAGCAATTTTACTTTAATTTAACTGTTGAAATATTTTAATGAGAATTACTTAATTACAAAGTAGTTATTAACTATGCAACTAACATTATTTTCATTTTCATGTACAGGTTGCAAATGTGTCTAGGTTTTTGTTTTACATGGACTCCACCAAACCTTCCCTGGATTTTGTCAATAAATTGGAGCAAAGCAGGTCCTTTTTTACCAAGCTTGCTAACATTGGACAGAAGAAGCAAACAATTGCAAACTACATGAAGAATCTGAAGAGGTTTCTTCGCTACATCACGACGTCAACAAACCTCATCCAGACAGAAAGGAGCTTGTATGAGCAATGCAAGCATTTCCAGGACTGCCTGCATGACTTACAGAAGTCCATGAGCAAGCAGGTGTCTCATGAAATTACCGGGAAAAGGTGTATATATTTAAAATTGATCCTCACGGAAATGTAGTTAACATTTTAAGTGTGTATTGTTGTTGTTCTTCAAATCATTAACGTATTATTGTTTTTCTGCAGGTACACACAGATGATGACAGTTGCAAAGACACCGAAAGAATGTGTGGCAGTCTTGGAGGTGGCCAAGAAAGACTTTCTGGGTGTCATTGGGAAGGCCAAGAGTGAAGAATCTTTGGATGAACCTGAACAACTGCTCATGCTGTACTACCTGGAGTCTCTGCTCATGCTGAAACATCTCCAAAGGGCTGGAGTTGTAAAAAATATGACCGTAAGTTAACTAATGTCATTTAATTGCTATAATGTTGAATCATATTTGCTTTTAGGCATATGTTTTATTGATATGTCACATTTCCTATTGTAGCTGAACGAATGGCTCTCAAGGAAGGAGTGCATCTTGCCAAATGGTGAGAAATGGACTGTCATCGGTGTTAAGCAACACAAGACAGCGACACAGCAGGTGGCAACCGTTTCGTTAGACGAGGAGGAAGATGCAGTAAGTATATTTACCACAATCTGGTTATTGTGAATGAGATTGATTTAATACAAACCTGTTAAATATGTTTTTTTTGGTCTAAATTTTCAGTGGTTGGATACGTACTACCGACATGTTCGACCAGCTTTTCTTAAAAAATGTGATGACGTGGAAGAAGATGAGAGATTCTTCATTTCCACAGTTGGAAGAGCCATCTACAACCCTTCCAATGACCTACAAAGGTTTCATGCCAAGTAAGTCGAACACTGTTAAGAACAACGCTGTTTTTTATCATTACACAATACTTTTATGACAGTACAGTTTTCTAAAACCAAAACTGTTTTATCTTGTTCTTTCATCAGATACAAACTCCCCAACATCACCAGCCAGGTAGCAAGGCGAATCTTTGAGACGCATACCAAAGCCAACTTCACGGATGCAGAGAAGGCACTTGTTGCTGACTACTTGGCCCATACAACTGCTACAGCTGACAGGCACTACCGCATGAAGACACCACTCAATGCCTGCATGGGAATGAAGCTGATCTCCAAAGTTGCCATGTCCAGTGACTCTGTAAGTATTTATACTCATTATATAAATGACCCTTTACAATGTCTTGTAAAGTTGTTACATATGGCTAACACGTTTTTGTTATTTTCCCTTTTTCAAGTAATGAGACTGCAGGCCCCTCCTCCGCAAGAACAAGTTGTAGAACAGGAGCATTGTCCAGCAGCCAAACGTTGGATGAGGCACAGGCCTTGAACCTCTTCTATCAAAGCTTCCCTGTCACAATTGATGGACAATCAATCAAAAAGAAGGACATACTACTGATTGCAGGAAGGCATGAGAGATACTGCTTTGACAAGTGGAGAAACCAGCAAGAGAAAATGAGACGGGATTATGTGATCGGTAAGATGCAGCTAAAATACAATAGACTGAATACAATTTTAACATATTAGGTATTACGAGAATGTACTTGATTTAGTCACATAACTACGACTGTAAGTAGTCCTGGATAAGGGCTTCTGCTATTGAGTAAATGACATGAATAATAACACATGTATTTTTGTCTTTGCATTGTTACAGCTCACTTCCCCAGAAGAGAACCCACTGCCAGAAAAGCAGAGAAATACATTAAACGGCAGAACTGGGAGAAGAACAAAGTGAAGGTGGAGGATGTCCTTCGTTACTGGCAACCTTCAACCAACATTGACACAAAAAATGAAAACAAAGCAATTATGAAACTGGTGAAGTCCCAGAAGTGGAGAGGATTGTACATTTCCAATGACCCTGTCAAAGGAAGAAAGGTCATGACAACACGGAAATTTGCTGAAGGGGAAGTCGTCTGTGACTACCACGGTCTCCCACTCTCAGGGAAGCAGGGGAAAGAGCTTTTGGCAGCAACAGATGAAGACGAGATGGGGTACCTATATTTCTACAGGGATGTATCAGGGAAAACGTGCTGCATAGATGCCAAGACTGTGCCCTGCCCTTGCCACCCAGAGAAGGACAAAATTGGACGGAGGATCAACCACTCCAGAAAGAGAAGCAACATTAAAGCTCAGCTTTAGGATGGCAAAGTGTGGAACGTCATCCTTTTCATTGCCCAACGAGACATTCCGGTGCAGGAAGAACTGTTGTTTGACAATGGGATGTCAAGAAAATCTTTTGGTGGAGAAGGATAAGATTTTGGAATGGCTTGACAGCTAGGCCAGTCAGCACGAAATCACCAATAGCTGATGGGACTCAAAATATCCTTAAACCCCTTTTTTTAAATGTACATCTGTAATTTTGTAATATATTTATATGTTCAACTTAAGTTTCAGTTTTGGGTATCTGCACTTTAAAATAAACAACACATTTAAAAGAACCTGCATATTGTTTATATTTCCACCCTTGTCTATGGCAGATGCTATCTGGGATGTAATATTTCATCATCATTCTTTATCAGACACCGTTTCTATGGTCCCCTTGTAACCTTCCTTGATGAGCTCGATCAGGCCTGTAGAGCTGGTGGTGTGACCTATGTCATTGTGTGGGATAATGTCAGGTTCCACCATGCTCATATAGTGCAAGCATGGTTTCAGGCCCATGCACAATTTACCACCCTGTATTTACCCCCATACTCTCCTTTCCTTAACCCGATTGAGGAATTTTTCTCCACATGGAGATGGAAGGTTTATGATAGGCGCCCTCATGAACAAGTCACACTTCTCCAGGCCATGGATGACGCATGCAATGACATCGCGGCAGACCAGTGTCAGGCCTGGATTCGCTA
Organism: Coregonus lavaretus; assembly: GCF_964263955.1. Classification (NCBI taxonomy): domain Eukaryota; kingdom Metazoa; phylum Chordata; class Actinopteri; order Salmoniformes; family Salmonidae; genus Coregonus; species Coregonus lavaretus. The sequence goes on along the minus strand of NW_028160276.1, from coordinate 122,481 downwards.
TGGCCAAAGGTTTTTTCCAAGATGTTTGGCTAATGAAAACATCCATTGTGATGTAGATGAGAACCTGTGGCCAAAACCACAAGACAGAGTTGATGAAAATGTGAGAAGTACAGTAATCACTCCTATGTTAAGCTTTTTACAATACAAGCAAGCAAGTTGAGGAACACTGCATTTGATGTTTTACAGTACTGTATTGTTTTTTTATCAATATATTTCAGATTTTGTTCAATGATTCCACTGTGTCTGTAGTATTCTCTCTACTTCTGCAGTACTTTTACAGGGATGTATTTACATGTAGTACCATAATGAAACATGTATCACCTATTTTGTACTACAATATTTACAGTTTTTGCCTATTGCTTACACACTTTTTGCAGAATTTGGCTCATGTCAAAACTCAACACACAAGCCAATCAGACATAGCACTTGGAGATTAACAACTCACATATATGCCAAAATGAAACACTGCCATCAAAACTTAACACTCCTTTCTACAAATGAAATTCTTGCAACAAAACCATACACACAAGCAACATTTGAATTACACTGCAGTCTTCGTGTTTCTATTTTTATTGTCAATGTCTTCTGTAAAACTCAAAAGTAGAATTTCTGCAGTAATCAAACAGTATTTACAAAAAAGTTTTTACAAAAAAACAAACATTCTTACAGAAATTCTTAACATCAATTTTAGCAACAAAACAAAAGTAAAAAAACAAAACAATTACTGGATAAATTGCTATTTGGGGGAAAAAACATATACTTGTTTTGTGTGTGTGTGGTAGGGGGCGGGGGGGATTATGGATCACGCCTTCTGTTCGGATCTGGCCACAAGACCTCGTCAACATCACAGGCAATGTCCTCGCGGGCTAGGCATTGGGGAAAATATCGCCTTGTGTGCCGAATCCACCCTTGGATTGATCCCTCAATGTCTCCACATGCCTCTTCCATTGCTTGCAGAAGAGTCATGCGGGCATGTGGTTGCCGATCATATACTTTCCACCGCCACGCTGAAAAGAATTCCTCGATTGCATTTAGAAAGGGGCTGTAAGGGGAAAGGTATAAAACTGTGAAATGATCATGGTTGTTGAACCAATCTCGGACCAGAGCAGCCCGGTGGAAACTAACATTATCCCAGATGACAAACCTGGGCTGCTGTGGTCTGTCCTGCACAACTGTAGTGCATCTAGAAATGCAATGATCTGTCCTGTATTGTAGGGAGCTAGAGTGGCATGATGATGCAGGACTCCTTCGACACTAATTGCAGCACACAAGGTGATATTTCCGCCACGCTGCCCAGGGACATTTACAACAGCCCTTTGTCCAACTACGTTACGGCCCCGACGCCTGGTTTTGGCCAGATTGAAGCCTGCCTCATCCACGTAGATGAACTAATGCGGCAGTTCGGCGGCATCAAACTCCAGAACCGTCTGTAACAGAAAATATTGAATATTGTTACTGAAAACACATACAGGAACTACAATGTCTATATTTTCACACAAGTAGGGGCTGGGTTGGGTGAGTATAGACCAGAACTACAAGCTACAGGCAGGGCAGGTGGCAGCATAAACCCTCATTCCCACATCACAATATATAGTATGTTAAGTAAAGTGACACATACCTGCACATAATCATGGTGCAAGTCCTTGACCCTGACACTGTTCCTCTCAAATGGCACCCTGTACAGCTGCTTCATTCTGAAGTTGTTTCTGTAGGATGCGACTTAGTGTAGAAATGCTGACCCTGTTGATATTGTTGAATTCATTTCCATTTGCAATTATGCGTTGTTGCAACTCACGAAGTCGGATTGCATTATTTTCTCGGACCATTTCAATGATGGCAAGCTCTTGTTGTTGAGTGAAGAGCCGTTCCCTTCCACCTTGAGGAGGTCGTCCAACCATTCTGTAGAAAATGCCACCACAAGATGTCATTGGTTGGGTTATTTTTCACATACTGTACTTTCAAACTGTACACAGTACTGCAACATCACAATGGTATTCCTTTACATATACAGTTCTTCACAGTACTATCCATTTTTGTATAGTATAGTTAGTACAGTAATACTGTAATATGATACAGAATCATGTGACACATACAGTAGGTACAGTCTGGAGTAGAAACTTGAAGATATAGCTGTTCTCCAGTCGGAATGTCCTTATTATCGATGCTATGGGCAAAAACTGTAATGATTGTACGAACAATGACACAGTGAAACTATCGGTTGCTTGTGTGTGGGTGATCTAAATTAACGTTTCATTGGTATTTCACAATAAATTTGTATTTTGAATCAATGATTGTGCAAGTGTAAGATTTATTTAAAGATATGAATGCACAATTCAATGTTTTGAACATTGGACAGCCTGTGTTACAAGTGATGACTCTCTCTCTCTCTCTCTCTCTCTCTCTCTCTCTCTCTCTCTCTCTCTCTCTCTCTCTCTCTCTCTCTCTCTCTCTCTCTCTCTCTCTCTCTCTCTCTCTCTCTCTCTCTCTCTCTCTCTCTCTCTCTCTCTCTCTCTCTTCCCCATCTCTCTCTCTCTCTCTCTCTCTCCATCTTTCTTTTCATCGTCCCTCTCTCCGTTGGCTCCAGTACTCTAGCTGCTTCTGGTGTCTGGCAGGGACACAGTCCCTAGTGTTTGTCTTTGGTGCCCTCTTCTGGCTGTATGAAACATAGCTATACTGTATCTATAGGACGGGTGTTAAACTCTTTTAGCTCTGCAGGTTTTAGCTCCTTCCTTGTCCTTGATTGATCAATTAACATCATTGATTAGTTAGAAACTGCCCTCACCTGGTTGTCTAGGTTTTAATTGATTAGTTAGAAACTGCCCTCACCAGGTTGTCTAGGTTTTAATTGATTAGTTAGAAACTGCCCTCACCAGGTTGTCTAGGTTTTAATTGATTAGTTAGAAACTGCCCTCACCTGGTTGTCTAGGTTTTAATTGATTAGTTAGAAACTGCCCTCACCAGGTTGTCTAGGTTTTAATTGATTAGTTAGAAACTGCCCTCACCTGGTTGTCTAGGTTTTAATTGATTAGTTAGAAACTGCCCTCACCAGGTTGTCTAGGTTTTAATTGATTAGTTAGAAACTGCCCTCACCTGGTTGTCTAGGTTTTAATTGATTAGTTAGAAACTGCCCTCACCAGGTTGTCTAGGATTTAATTGATTAGTTAGAAACTGCCCTCACCAGGTTGTCTAGGATTTAATTGATTAGTTAGAAACTGCCCTCACCTGGTTGTCTAGGTTTTAATTGATTAGTTAGAAACTGCCCTCACCAGGTTGTCTAGGTTTTAATTGATTAGTTAGAAACTGCCCTCACCAGGTTGTCTAGGTTTTAATTGATTAGTTAGAAACTGCCCTCACCTGGTTGTCTAGGTTTTAATTGATTAGTTAGAAACTGCCCTCACCAGGTTATCTAGGTTTTAATTGATTAGTTAGAAACTGCCCTCACCAGGTTGTCTAGGTTTTAATTGATTAGTTAGAAACTGCCCTCACCTGGTTGTCTAGGTTTTAATTGATTAGTTAGAAACTGCCCTCACCTGGTTGTCTAGGTTTTAATTGATTTGTTAGAAACTGCCCTCACCAGGTTGTCTAGGTTTTAATTGATTAGTTAGAAACTGCCCTCACCAGGTTGTCTAGGATTTAATTGATTAGTTAGAAACTGCCCTCACCTGGTTGTCTAGGTTTTAATTGATTAGTTAGAAACTGCCCTCACCTGGTTGTCTAGGTTTTAATTGATTAGTTAGAAACTGCCCTCACCTGGTTGTCTAGGTTTTAATTGATTAGTTAGAAACTGCCCTCACCAGGTTGTCTAGGTTTTAATTGATTAGTTAGAAACTGCCCTCACCTGGTTGTCTAGGTTTTAATTGATTAGTTAGAAACTGCCCTCACCTGGTTGTCTAGGTTTTAATTGATTAGTTAGAAACTGCCCTCACCTGGTTGTCTAGGTTTTAATTGATTAGTTAGAAACTGCCCTCACCTGGTTGTCTAGGATTTAATTGATTAGTTAGAAACTGCCCTCACCTGGTTGTCTAGGTTTTAATTGATTAGTTAGAAACTGCCCTCACCTGGTTGTCTAGGTTTTAATTGATTAGTTAGAAACTGCCCTCACCAGGTTGTCTAGGTTTTAATTGATTAGTTAGAAACTGCCCTCACCTGGTTGTCTAGGTTTTAATTGATTAGTTAGAAACTGCCCTCACCTGGTTGTCTAGGTTTTAATTGATTAGTTAGAAACTGCCCTCACCTGGTTGTCTAGGTTTTAATTGATTAGTTAGAAACTGCCCTCACCTGGTTGTCTAGGTTTTAATTGATTAGTTAGAAACTGCCCTCACCTGGTTGTCTAGGTTTTAATTGATTAGTTAGAAACTGCCCTCACCAGGTTGTCTAGGTTTTAATTGATTAGTTAGAAACTGCCCTCACCTGGTTGTCTAGGTTTTAATTGATTAGTTAGAAACTGCCCTCACCTGGTTGTCTAGGTTTTAATTGAAATGAATTGAAAGGAAATAACTAAAACCATTAGTCAGTCTGACACCCCTGCTATAGATGGGTTGGTTACTTAGCAACAAAACCGACGTGTGCGCAACTATGAGTCAAAACAGATGGGGTTGGCTTAGATTGTCGACAACATGTAAACTATTTTTCTTCTCCAATGTTTATTGAAAACAAATACATACCATCCTGACCCGTGGTATAACATAACCTTACATACCACCCAGCCATGTGGCATAACATAACATTACATACCATCCAGCCCCCGTGGTATAACATAACATTACATACCATCCAGCCCTGTGGTATAACATAACCTTACATGCCATCAAGCCCTGTGGTATAACATAACCTTACATATCATCAAGCCCTGTGGTATAACATAACCTTACATACCATCCAGCCCTGTGGTAATACATAACCTTACATATCATCAAGCCCTGTGGTATAACATAACCTTACATACCATCCAGCCCTGTGGTATAACATAACCTTACATGCCATCAAGCCCTGTGGTATAACATAACCTTACATATCATCCAGCCCTGTGGTATAACATAACCTTACATACCATCCAGCCCTGTGGTATAACATAACCCTACATACCATCCAGCCCCTGTGGTATAAAATAACCTGACATACCATCCAGCCCCATAGTATAACATAACCTTACATACAATCCTGACCCGTGGTATAACATAACCTTACATACCATTCGCCCCATAGTTTAACATAAACTTACATACAATCCAGCCCTGTGATATAACTTAACATTACATACCACCCAGCCCCCGTGGTATAACCTTACATACCATCCAGCCCCAGTGGTATAACATAACCTTACATACCATCCAGCCATGTGGAATAACATAACATTACATACCATCCAGCCCCCGTGGTATAACATAACCTTACATACCATCCAGCCCTGTGGTATAACATAACCTTACATACCATCCAGCCCTGTGGTATAACATAACGTTACATACCATCCAGCCATGTGGTATAACATAACCTTACATACCATCCAGCTATTTGGTATAACATAACCCTATATACCATCCAATCCTGTGGTATAACATAACCTTACATACCATCCAATCCTGTGGTATAACATAACCTTACATACCATCCGCCCCATGGTATATATATGATTCCCCGTTACCCGTGGTTACCATGGTAGGCACAGAAAGTACCATCGAAAGTTGATAGGGCAGACATTCGAATGAGACGTCACCGCCACAAAGGTTGCGCGATCGGCTCGAGGTTATCTAGAGTCACCAAAGTGGCCGGGGCACCCGAGAGCACCCCGCATGGGTTTTGGGTCTGATAAATGCACGCATCCCCGAAGGTCAGCGCTCGTTGGCATGTATTAGCTCTAGAATTGCCACAGTTATCCAAGTAACGTTGGAGCGATCAAAGGAACCATAACTGATTTAATGAGCCATTCGCAGTTTCACTGTACCGGCCGTGTGTACTTAGACTTGCATGGCTTAATCTTTGAGACAAGCATATGCTACTGGCAGGATCAACCAGGTAGCCCCTCGCAACGTAGAGGTTGTACCTGGGCGCGCTAAGCGGAAGACAGCCCGGGCACGGTCCGACCCCGTCAGGGGAGGAGGCCCGGTTGCAATCCACTGCACACCCAGCGGGAGGCCCAGAACTGCCCCCGGCCGGGGCCGCAAGTGCCAGGGCGCCGCTCGAGAGGTCTTTTTCTAGCTGGAGGGTTTAGTAGGAACCGCACAACCGAGCCAACAACAGGGTGTGAGAAGCACGTGTCTCTGGCGCCGGTACGTAGCAGGGTGGACCTCACTCCTGGCATCTCTGCCTGGGTGTGCCACTCCCCGCACCGGAGCACCAACGTAGGGCCACTGGGTCAGACGGGTCGACTTGGTTTCGCTTGAACGGTGCTCGGCTGGAGCGTATCGGGGAAGCGGGTGTTAACCGTCTCCGAAAGGGGCTCCACCGATAGAGGCGAATCCACATGGGGCGGGAGGAACCGTCCGTCCGAACACCGGCCAGAGGCCGGCCGACAGGGGCCCTCCCACGTGGATAACGAATGCCAATCGGTCAGTAAATCTGAAACTAGTTAGACAACAGAGAGGGGCCATGGGGACACGAGGGTAGCCTGAGCCAGGCCCTCCCCAGGGCAAGAGAACGACCAGTCGGTCGCCAGAGGGATGGTCCACTTCGGAGCGTTAGAACCATGGTTCTGAGGGACCCAGAACCCTCAAAAATGCCCATTTCTCAATATCCGCACGGGCCGAGAAGTTTGCCACCACCCCTGGCTCAATCGGACATGTATTTCTATTCGTCGAAAACCAGGTTTCTGAAATCGCGCCGGTACCTGTCTGGTCGACCTGGAACCGAATGGGGCGACTACGGGACAGGCCACATTATCGACATAAGCCCTGGCACCCGCAGGGCCTGTATGTTGCCTTGCCGGCGGGGTGAAAAAACACCAAATTCAGGTTTTTTTAAAACGTTAATAAATCGAAAAATAAAAGTCCATTCAGGATGGGGTTTGTTTGGCGCACAAGGGCACGCATATACGCACATTTCAATGTAAAATAATCAGTTTTTGGATAAATTTTACTATAGGTTAACCATGTTAGAATGAGTGGGAAAAAAGTATAGGGGGCGGAAAGGAGGGTCTTCCTATAGGAGTTAAGGAAATTTGGGACCTCTAGCTCATCAGGAAGTATTTTAAAATATTTTTTGAAAAACAGGGAAAATTGTCCAAAAATGCACTAAGTCCATTCAGACATGGTAACCCGCCAGAGAACGGCTCCTGAGTCACACAAGGCCGAAATGGGTGCTCTTGGTCGGATTGGGGTGGGGGGTCAGACACCCCACTTCCATTCAGACACGGTAACCCTCCGGTTTTCACTAGGAGAACCAGGGACCGGCTCCTGAGACACAAAAGGCCGAAATAGGTGCTCTTGGTCGGATTGGGGTGGGGGGTCAGACACCCCACTTCCATTCAGACACGGTAACCCTCCGGTTTTCACTAGGAGAACCAGGGACCGGCTCCTGAGTCACACAAGGCCGAAATGGGTGCTCTTGGTCGGATTGGGGTGGAGGGTCAGACACCCCCACATGGTAACCCTCCGGTTTTCACTAGGAGAACCAGAGGAGGGCTCCTTCAGTCACACATGCCCAGGATGGGTGCTCATGTCTGGCTTGGAGGAGACCCCAAGGGGCTTGGGGGCTGGGGGAGGGGATGCTGGGGGGTTGGGAGCACTGCCCCCCAGCTGATTTTCGGCCATGGGGTGGCGCCATTTCCCACTTTAGGACTGATTTCACTAGGAGAACCAGAGAAGGACTCCTTCAGTCACACATGCCCAGGATGGGTGCTCATGACTGTCATGGGGGAGACCCCAAGGGGCTTGGGGGCTGGGGGGGGGGTGGATGTTGGGGGGTGGGGGAGCACTGCCCCCCATCTGATTTTAGGCCATGGGGTGGCGCAATTTCACACTTTAGGACTTATTTTACTAGGAGAACTAGAGGAGGGCTCCTTCAGTCATACATGGGCGGGTGGGTGCTCATGACTGGCTTGGGGGAGACCCCCAAGGGGGGGCCCACCCAGATTCGTCCACAAGGGGTGCCACCTGTCATTTTAGGACGGTTTTCACTATGAGCACCAGGGGATGGCTCCTGACTCACACATGGACGTGCTGGGTGCCCATGGCCGGCTTGGGGGAGACCCCAAGGGGGGGCCCCAACCCCCCCCCCACCCGGATTCGTCCACAAGGGGGCGCCACCTGTCATTTTAGGACGGTTTTCACAAGGAGAACCAGAGGAGGGCTCCTTCAGTCACACATGCCCAGGATGGGTGCTCATGTCTGGCTTGGGGGAGACCCCGAGGCGCTTGGGGGTTGGGGGTGTTGAAAGCTCTGATATTTGAAAAAAATAGATTTTACATGGGAGTCTATGACAGACTTCTGGGCGATTTTCAACCTGACTGAAATCGCCCCAAAAGGGGGGGGGGCAATTTGAAGCACGACTTTAGCCTGATTGGACATTTAGTGGCACTGTGGCAGATCAGACGTCTAGATTACAACACTGATAACTACTGTTGCCGTGATATAATTGATTAGAAAAAAAATCCCTTCCTTTTCCCGTTTGGCAGTGCGTCGCCCATATCGCCCTATTGAACACACCGCCCCTGCGTTGCGGACCGAATCACGGAATCCAGACATTAAACCGAAATTCAACAATATTCAAACATTTATTGAACTTAGTAAGAAATCAACTAAATCTATTCAACTTGTTAGAATACGCATTCATTTGCCCAAGTCAATCATAAGACATGAACAAAATGCTTCAGTGATTCGTATTTCCATGAACTTTCTGGCACGGCACAGGAATGCCCCTGTCTGTGTGCATGTGTGCGGTGCGCGCGTATGTCTACACTTTGTGTAGCCGTTAGCGATGATGCTAATGATAAACTTCTTCTGGTAGGGAAGGAATGGCTTTCCCCAAAACCTTCGCAAGTAAATGTTAACTACAAAGTAGCCTATGCCTGCCTGGCAGAATTATACCGTGATCATTTGCATCACTCCAGTGGCCATTTGTTCTACAGCAACACCGCTTAACCAAACAAAGGTCTCTTCCTGGTGCACGCTTGCACCAGGAAGGGTAACTACATCCCAAAGGGTAACTACATCCCAAAATCTAAATGTCTTACATTTTTCCCAGACCTCACAAATGGTCACCTGATAGGGTTTAAACATTGTTGTGGACATAGAACATCCAATTGTGCTGTTTTGCTATTAAAAAGGTGTACTTTTGAGAGCGAAAACCTGCCAAAACAGGGACAAACGGTCAACGGGGAAATCTAAACGGAGAAAAGGGAACTTGGGAATTAACGGAATCAGGCAAAACATTGAAGGGATTTTATAGTGCCCTAATGGACTACAGACATTGACTGTCTCCTAGACTAAAAACAAAGGCTGCATGTACTGCCTATATTTTGAGGGAAACGCACTGTCCATTATTTGATTTGATCAGGGCAGGGCAGCACACACAAACTGCAGTTAGTCCAATAACAATCCATGATATTATTAGGGTGATAAATAAAAGGCAGTTGCTCCATGACACAAGAGCACGCTCTACTGGGACAAAAAGCTTACAGCACCTGGTATTCCCAGGCGGTCTCCCATCCAAGTACTAACCAGGCCCGACGCTGCTTAGCTTCCGAGATCTGACGAGATCGGGTGTATTCAGGCTGGTATGGCCGTAAGCGAGTGAACAACTCTTGGTACACTATATTTTGTACCACTTTCCCCTCAAAATATAGGCATTACATTCAGCCTTTGTTTTTAGTCGGTTCATTAAGTTGCACGGAAATTCGAATCACTGGTAAATTTTGTTCATTTCTTTATATAGTGTACCAAGAGCTGTCCACTCGCTTACGGCCATACCAGCCTGAATACACCAGATCTCGTCTGATCTCGGAAGCTAAGCAGGATTGGGCCTGGTTAGTACTTGGATGGGAGACCGCCTGTGAATACCAGGTGCTGTAAGCTTTTTGTTCCACTAGAGAGTGCTCTAGTTTCATGGAGCAACTGCATTTTATTTATCACCCTAATAATATCATGTATTTTTATTGGACTAAATGCAGTTTGTATGTGCTGCCCTGCCCTTCCCTGATCAATTTAAATAATTGACAGTGCGTTTCCCTCAAAAGATATGTGTCATGGAGCAACTGCCTTTTATTTATCACCCTAATAATATCATGTCTTTTTATTGGACTAAATGCAGTTTGTATGTGCTGCCCTGCCCTGCCCTGATCAATTTAAATAATAGACAGTGCTTTTCCCTCAAAATGTATGTGTCATGGAGCAACTGCCTTTTATTTATCACCCTAATAATATCATGTATTTTTATTTGACTAAATGCAGTTTGTATGTGCTGCCCTGCCCTGGTCAAATTAAATAATAGACAAAGCGTTTCCCTCAAAATATAGAAAGTACATTCAGCCTTTGTTTTTAGTCGGTTCATTAAGTTGTACGGAAATTCGAATCACTGGTAAATTTTGTTCATGTCTTATATATTGTGTACCAAAAGTTGTTCCCTCGCTTACGGCCATACCAGCCTGAATACGCCCGATCTCGTCCGATCTCGGAAGCTAAACAGGATTGGGCCTGGTTAGGACTTGGATGGGAGAATGCCTGGGAATACCAGGTGCTGTAAGCTTTTTGTTCCACTAGAGAGTACTCTTGTGTCATGGAGCAACTGCCTTTTATATATCACCATAATAATATCATGTAATTGTATTCGACTAAATGCAGTTTGTATGTGCTGCCCTGCCCTGCCCTGATCAAATTAAATAATAGACAGTGCGTTTCCCTCAAAATATATGTGTCATGGAGCAACTGCCTTTTATTTTGATTGTATTGGACTAAATGCAGTTTGTATGTGCTGCCCTGCCCTGCCCAGATCAATTTAAATAATAGACAGTGCGTTTCCCTCAAAATATATGTGTCATGGAGCAACTGCCTTTTATTCATCACCCTAATAATATAATGTATTTTAATCGGACTAAATGCAGTTTGTATGTGCTGCCCTGCCCTGCCCAGATCAATTTAAATAATAGACAGTGCGTTTCCCTCAAAATATATGTGTCATGGAGCAACTGCCTTTTATTCATCACCCTAATAATGTCATGTATTTTTATTGGACTAAATGCAGTTTGTATGTGCTGCCCTGGTCAAATTAAATAATAGACAAAGCGTTTCCCTCAAAATATAGGCAGTACATTCAGCCTTTGTTTTTAGTCGGTTCATTAAGTTGCACGGGAATTTGAATCACTGGTAAATGTTGTTCATGTCTTTATATAGTGTACCAAGAGTTGTTCACTTGCTTACGGCCATACCAGCCTGAATACGCACCTTTTTGGAATTTCAGGAAGTGGATGAGCGGCAGGTGTCTGAGTGCTTGAGAGAGGATATCGTTTTTTTGAGGTTTATTTGATTTATAAGTTTGAAAGTTTGTGTGATTGTAGTTGATTTTCTTTGAAACTTTTTTGTTAATATCCCCCATCGGCGTGAGCTGTTTGGGGGATATTTATTAAAATAACCGGATGGACAACATGGCGTCAACATCAAGAATACAAACGACGACGAGAAAGGACAACAGTGAAATCAGAATTTCAAATGAAGAACTGAAGAAAAGAAAGTATGAGAAGGAACTGACTTTGAACGTGGAAATAATTGGAGAAGGGAAAATAACAACGATGGAATTGCTGAGAGGAATAAGGGAAGTTTGTGGAACAATACTTGGATGTAGAATGAGAGACGGAAATAAGTATGAAATAACAATGTCTCATGTAAAGGGAAAAGAAAGACTAATGGACGGGCTAAAGATAAAGAACTGTCAAATCATGGCTAAAGAGCTAGGGAACGATGAGCTTGTGGTGTCCTTTTTGAACTTGCCTGCATACATTACAGATGGGGAGATATATGAGAAACTAAGAGGCTGGAAAGTGAAGGCGACCACGCCAATCAAGAGGAGGATGTGGCCAGGAACAGACATTGTAGACGGGACGAGATTTTGCAAGGTGAAGTTCACAGACAATGTGCAATCCTTGCCATATTCTACCAAATTTAACACTGTCGAGGGATTTGAATATTTTCGTGTAATCCATGACAATCAAGTGAAGGTATGTAGACTATGTATTCAGCCGGGGCACATACTTAAGGAATGTCCAGAATTCACTTGCCATAAATGTAGTGAACAAGGGCATTATGCCAGAGAATGTTTGAACATAGGTAATGTGTGTGAAATGTGTGACAGACCGAAAGTTAGATGTAGCTGTAAGAAGGGAAAAGATCACTTACTTTTGCAAACAATGGACCTCACTTCGGAGGAAGATGAGGGGAGTGTGTTTATGGAGGGAGAAAAAGAGAGTGACATGGGAGTGTGACTTCAGAGACAGTGGCAGATATGCCTGAAGAGCCTGTAATGTCTTCTGGTAAAACACGAGATGAAGTTTTGGCCTCTGCTGCTGACAAGGTGGAACAGCAGCACATGATGGGTGAAATACATACAAAGGTAGAGATGGTGCAAGGTGCTTCTCAGGTGCCTGAGCCAGTTTCAAGCGTGTGTAAAAATTACACCAAAGAGCGAGCTGGGTCCACTGAAGTCACTGGCACTGTTAAAGCGCACTTTTCAAAAGGCTTCCCTGCCGCTCCAAATCAGGAGACGGAGGATGAAATAGATAGTGAGGATCATCAGTTGTTTGCAAAAAATAAGAGGTCATTGTCGAAAACTAGGGAGATGATGGGATTTGGAAAAAAGAAAAAGTAGGTTTTGAAAGGACTTGTTTTGCTCTGATTATACCTCTGCACACATTAATAATGATTACAGTCGCATCCCTAAATGGTAACAGTTTGAGAAACATGAGCAAATTTGAGCAGGTTTTAGTGTCTGTTAAGGCAGACATGTTGTGTTTTCAAGAGACCAATTGGACAGATTCCAAAATACAGGAGATTAAGAGTAAATGGTCTGATTTAATTTTTTGTAGTCATGGAAGTGAAAAAACATGTGGTGTGGCTATTTTGATAAAAAACGATGTTGTTCAAAATGTAAAACAAATATATGCTGACAATGATGGCAGACTTATTGCAATTGAATTTGAAGTTCAAAATGTAGTTTTTCGTTTAATCAATGTTTATGCTTCAAACATTGAATCTGAAAGGAGAGAAATGTTTCACAATTTAAAAACACTGTGCTCAGAAAACTGTATACTGATAGGAGACTTTAATGTGAGGTGTAGTAGAATGGATGCCTCTAGTTGTGCTAGATTCAGATATGACTCTTCTAGAAATGCATTATGGAAACTTATGAATGAGGAGAATCTAGTAGATATATGGAGGGCTGAAAATCCAAACAGAAGAGTGTTTTCTAGAAGGCAGGTGGTGCTAAAGGAATTAAAACAAAGCAGAATTGATTTATGTCTAGCAAAACAAGAATTGGTGCAGCATGTTAAGAAGATGTCATATAACTTTACAGCATATAGTGATCACGCAGTAATGTCATTTCAAATGGGTTTTGGTGTGGAGAGGAGAGGGGGAGGTGTCTGGTGTTTAAATGCCAGTCTGTTAAAGGAGGAAGGATATAGAAATGAAATTGTTGAATGTATTAATGATGAAATGTCTAATGTACTGTTAAAAGAGAATGTGTGTTTATGGTGGGAGGAAGTGAAAGGAAAAGTAAAAAACAGGAGTATTAGGTATGCTAGAAATCACAACCGGTTAGATAAGCAGAAAGAAACAATGCTTAGAAATAGGATGTTGCATGAACTTGAAAAGGCTGATACTGATCCGGACTATGGTGTTGTGAACTATTTGAAAATCCATGCAGAGCTGGGTCGTTATGAAAAAAAGAAATGTTTGGGTGCTATTGTTAGGAGTAGGGCACAGTACGCTTTGGAGGGAGAGAAATGTACATCCTTTTTTTGGGGGCTTGAAAAAAGAAAACAAACTAAGAGTTACATTGTAGAGTTGGAAGATGAAAAAGGTGTAAAGGTAAACGATTTTGTTGAGATCTTAGATACAGTTGAATCCTTTTACAGAAATCTTTACAAAAAGAATGATGTAGATAAAGTGTGTGTTGAAAAAGTGTTGGATACAATTAGTGCCAAAGTATCTCAGGTAGATATAATTATATGAGATGAAGAGATTTCGATTATGGAAATCAAGGAAGCAATTGTTAACACTCAAGGCAATAAAAGTCCGGGTTTGGATGGTTTAACAAATGAGTTCTATAAAGTCTTTGTAGATATTTTGGCACCCATTTTAGTGAAGGTGTTTCATTATATGGAAGAGAATAAGGAAATCCCTGAGTCTATGTCAACTGGTATGTTAACGATCTTTATTCAAGAATAGGGGCAGTAGATTAAAGTTAGAAAATTATAGCCCTATTAGTCTTCTAAATTCGGATTATAAGATATTGACTAAAGTGTTAGCGAATAGGATGAAAAAGGTGATTGGGAGTATTATTGCATCAACACAAGCCTACGGTATACCTGGAAGAGATGTTGCAGATGTAATTTGTACAATTAGAGATGTTGTTAATCAAATGAAAAATGAAGGCGGTATAGTATTAAGTTTGGATTTTAACAAAGCTTTTGATAGAGTGGAGCATAGCTTCCTATTACAGACTATGGAGAGGTTTGGTTTTGGGCCAAAGTTTGTATCTTGGATCAACCTGTTGTACAGCGGGGCTAAAAGTTGTGTCAAATGTAACGTAGTGTTAACAGATACTTTTCCTGTAGAGAGGTCAGTAAGGCAGGGCTGTCCTTTGTCAGCTCTGTTGTACAGTGTTTCTACAGAACCGTTAGCTACATTAATAAATAGTAATACAGAGGTAAGGGGTGTCGGAATCCCAGGTGGTGGTATCAGTGTTGTACATCAGTACGCTGATGACACTACTTGCACTGTGAAGGATATAGGAAGCATTGGAAGCATTATGAGAATCATAGATATATATGGTAAGGCCTCGGGCGCTAAAGTTAATATAGAGAAGACTGAAATAATGTTTGTTGGGGATATCGATGCAAATAAGTGTGAGATTCCATTCAAGATAGCAAGGGATTTTATTAAAGTGCTGGGAGTAAACATTGGTGTAAAGGAGAAAGAGGCAAAATATATAACTTGGACTGGGATCCTTAATAAAGTCAAGCTAACGTTGAATTTCTGGAAAAATAGAAAATGAAAGTTAAAAGGTAAAGTAATTGTTGCAAATGCTTTTGTATTATCTAAATTTGTGTATGTTTTGGGAGTCCTGGACATGCCTGAGTGGGTGCTAAATGAATTAAATAAGGTGGTGTCTAATTTTACATGGGATGGTAAAGGAGTTAGAATATCTCAGAAAACATTGATAGCTGACTATGTGGATGGAGGTTTAAAACTTGTAGATTTAGATTTCAAAAGAAAAGCTATTAGGATAAAAACAGTAAAGAAATATTTGTATGACAGTGAAGATTATGGCTGGAAACACTTCTTTAACCCTCCCGTTGTCCTGTCCGGGTCAAAAAGACCCAGGCTACGTGTTAGAGTGAGTGGCTGTGTAACCCCTAGCGTTGTCCTGTCTTGTCCGGGGTCAAAAAGACCCAGGCTACGTGTCAGTGCCTATTTGTTAGAGGGAGTGGCTGTATATCCCGTGCCGCTGTCCTGTCCTGTCCTGTCCTGTCCTGTCCTGTCCTGTCCTTTCTTGTCCGGGGTCAAAACGACCCAGGCTACATGTCAGTGCCTATGTGTTAGAGCGTGTGGCTGTATATCTCCTCCCGCTGTCCTGTCCGGGTCAAAAAAAGACCCAGGCTACGTGTCAGTGCCTATGTGTTAGAGCGAGTGGCTGTATGACCCCTAGCGTTGTCCTCTCGTGTCCTGGCTGGGGTCAAAACGACCCAGGCTACGTGTTAGAGTGTTAGAGCGAGTGTGTGCTGTGCTGTGAACGGGACCCTTGCAAATTAAATTAAATCAACTTTTATTGGTCACATTGTAGGTACAGACATTACAGTGAAATGTTTACTTTGTAAAGAATCTGGTGTTTTCCTTGTAATATTGTAGGTGTGTGTCACTACTCGACGACAATGCTGGAAACCCAAGATGTCCATTTCCTCAACAAGTGAATATATGTCATCTGGTCTTCGGCTTGCTGACAATTGAACATCTCCGCACGTGTTTCATTCTGACAGTCTGTCAACTTGTATACTTGCGGTACAACATTTTGGGTTTTCGTGAAATCACAAGGTATGCCTAGGCTCGAACGGATCCCCATCATGGCGTGTTGTTTGGGGCCAACAGAAAAGCCTTGAAATATCCAGGCGACTTTCTTCATCAGAAGTGTCTGTTCCTCATCTGAGAGATCTGTCATGTGGACACCGCTACACACGGATGAGATGTCGCATGGCATTTGCCGATATGTCCGATATGTCAACAAATGGTCTCGGACGTGGCTGTGACGAACGTCCATGTCCCACATGTCGTAGTACAAAGCACAAGTACAAGACTCGCTGTCGTCGAAACCGGTCAACGTTGCAGCACAGGGACACCATCCCACAGCTTCACGGTGTATCTTCTGCACATGGTCCCGGTGTGTCACCATGATGTGTGACACTGCACCGTGGTAAAACCACAAGAGCAGAGCCTGTCCTACGACCCGAACGAGCCACAGCTCATACCTCAACAGACTATATTTGGGTTCGACAAATAGTCTCACCTCCAGTTTGTTGTTGGGCATGACCGAGAGGCTTTTCACCGTGTACCCGAGAAGTATGGGTATGTTGTTCACTACTCGATTGAACGCAGAATAGATGTCGTTGAAGTTGATGGTGCTCAGATTCAGTCGAGTCGACCCTCCGATGCCCAGACCGATCACGGTGCCGACGACGGTGGTGGTGGTATTGTCGGTAGTAGTTACGTGACTGGAGTCCGACGTGTGTATGTCAAACACTGCAGTGATGCAGCGAGAATCGCCCTTTGCGTTTTCTGTGTTCTGGAAAGTCGACATAGCTTCGATGGATGTTGTTTGTCTGTGAGACACGAACCTGTTATATTGTGGATTCAATGACCACTCCCATAAAAATATTTAATTATATTATATTCATTTATTATTATTTTTTTCGGGGGTTAATGTTAGAGCCTAGGTGTTAGCGCGAGTGGCTCGCTGTATATCTCCTCCCGCTGTCCTGTCCTGTCCTGTCCTGTCCTGTCCGGGTCAAAAGGACCCAGGCTACGTGTTAGAGCCTAGGTGTTAGAGCGAGCTGCTCTATGTCTCCACCTGCTGTCCTGACCGGGTCAAAAAGACCCAGGCTACGTGTCAGTGCCTATGTGTTTGAGCTAGTGGCTGTATAACCCCTAGCGTTGTCCTGTCCTGTCCTGTCCTGTCCTGTCCGGGTCAAAAAGACCCAGGCTACGTGTCAGTGCCTAGGTGTTAGAGCTAGTGGCTGTATATATCCCCTCCCGCTGTCCTGACCGGGTCAAAAAGACCCAGGCTACGTGTTAGAGCCTAGGTGTTAGAGCGAGCTGCTCTATGTCTCCACCTGCTGTCCTGACCGGGTCAAAAAGACCCAGGCTATGTGTCAGTGCCTATGTGTTTGAGCTAGTGGCTGTATAACCCCTAGTGTTGTCCTGTCCTGTCCTGTCCTGTCCTGTCCGGGTCAAAAAGACCCAGGCTACGTGTCAGTGCCTAGGTGTTAGAGCTAGTGGCTGTATAAATCCCCTCCCGCTGTCCTGACCGGGTCAAAAAGACCCAGGCTACGTGTTAGAGCCTAGGTGTTAGAGCGAGCTGCTCTATGTCTCCACCTGCTGTCCTGACCGGGTCAAAAAGACCCAGGCTACGTGTCAGTGCCTATGTGTTTGAGCTAGTGGCTGTATAACCCCTAGCGTTGTCCTGTCCTGTCCTGTCCGGGTCAAAAAGACCCAGGCTACGTGTCAGAGCCTAGGTGTTAGAGCGAGTGGCTGTATATCTCCTCCCGCTGTCCTGACCGGGTCAAAAAGACCCAGACTACGTGTCAGAGTGTTAGAGCGAGCTGCTGTATAAGCCCTAGTGTTGTCCTGTCTTGGCTGGGGTCAAACGGACCCAGGCTACACGTTAGAGGCATAAGCTCTGAGCCAGAGGTACTAGGTAAGCCGTAAACAAAAAACAGCAACACCAAGAACAACAACTAGAACAACTAGAACAACTAGAACAACTAGAACAACTACTACTACTACTACTACTACTACTACTACTACTACTACTACTACTACTACTACTACTACTACTACTACTACTACTACTACTACTAATAATAATAATATTGCCTCCGTGGCATGTCCGGACACGTGCCGAAGAGAGAGGTGTTGGGGACTTCCCCAGCCTGGGTGCCGAAGCTATTATGAGTGCTGTGCGATTCACGGCCAAACAGGTCCTAGAACAGATATTTTCCAATGACTCTGACTGCGACGAGGAAGCGGACGAGGAAGCATCCGAAGAAGAAGACGGGGAGGAATACAACCCAGAGGACGAGGAGACCACAGAGGACGACGACGACTACGACGCCGCAGCCGCCGACGACGAGGACGATGTCCAAGTAGAAGAAGGTCAAGGCGTAGAAGACGAACGAGACGATGACGACGACGACGACGACCAACAAGAAGGGGAAGAACAAGGGGAAGGTGAAGGAGAGCGAGGAGAGCGAGGAGACCTCCGCCGCTGCCGCAGCCGCCGCCGCCGCAGCATCAGCCCCAGAACACAACACGATATCCCTCGAGTGGAAAGAGAGACATTCGTGTCGAGAAACGGCCAAATCCAATGGTGCTCGGTGCCCTGTGACAACAATCGGGGCGTCGGAGGGGCCGCAGCAGCGGCAAAAAGTAACAGGCCGGTTGCTGAGGTGCCGGAGGACATGAGGCCCGGGCCTACTAGGCAGGCCGTAGGCCAAGCCCGCGACATCCTCTCCATGTTTCGCTTGTTTTTCACACCTGAGATAGAAGACATCATCCTGGAGATGACCAATCTGGAGGGCGTTCGAAAATACGGAGCCCGAGGCGACGGCGGCGACGACGACGACGACGACGACGACCACCGCCACTACGCCGAAGACCACGAAAACCACGAAGACCGTGACCGCGGCGGCGGCGGCGGCCGCTGGAAAGCGATGGACTCCACAGACCTGAGAGCCTACGTAGGGCTGCTCATCCTAGCCGGCGTGTACAGGTCCCGAGGCGAAGCGGCCTCTAGTCTCTGGGACGCCGAGAGCGGAAGGACCATTTTCCGCACAACCATGCCGCTCAAAGCCTTTCACGCTTACTCGAGACTCCTTCACTTCGACGACGGCCAGACCAGAGCCGAGAGACGCGCAGCAGGCGGCGGTGACAAACTTGCAGCCGTGAGAGAGGTCTGGGACAAGTGGGTCGAGAGGCTGCCGCTCCTCTACAACCCCGGGCCCGACGTGACGGTGGACGAGCAACTGGTCCCTTTCAGAGGTGTGCCGGGGCCAACAACACCGTACAAGAGCACAACAACAACACTGAACACAACACTGAACACAACACAACACAACACGCTAAAGCTAATCTCTTGTCTTTCTCTCTCTCTCTCTCTCTCTCTCTCTCTCTCTCTCTCTCTCTCTCTCTCTCTCTCTCTCTCTCTCTCTCTCTCTCTCTCTCTCTCTCTCTATCTCCTCCAGGCCGATGTCCTTTCCGCCAGTATATCCCAAGCAAGCCGGCCAAATACGGCATCAAGACATGGGTGGCCTGCGACTCCAAATCCAGCTACGCCTGGAAGATGCAGGTCTACACCGGCAAGGCCACATGCGGAGGCCCCGAGAAGAACCAGGGGATGAGGGTCGTGCTCGATTTGACGCAGGGACTCAGGGGTCACAACATCACCTGCGACAATTTCTTCACCTCATACGAGCTCGCGCGCCAGCTCCTGACCAGGAACGTCACCGTGGTCGGCACGGTCAGAAAGAACAAGCCAGAGCTCCCGCAGGCGCTGCTCGCCTCAA
>NW_028160276.1:52500-97500 GCF_964263955.1 Coregonus lavaretus | reverse complement strand
GAAATGGAAGACATACAAGACCACTGATAATCTCCCTCGATCTGGGGCTCCACGCAAGATCTCACCCCGTGGGGTCAAAATGATCACAAGAACGGTGAGCAAAAATCCCAGAACCACACGGGGGGACCTAGTGAATGACCTGCAGAGAGCTGGGACCAAAGTAACAAAGCCTACCATCAGTAACACAATACGCCGCCAGGGACTCAAATCCTGCAGTGCCAGACGTGTCCCCCTGCTTAAGCCAGTACATGTCCAGGCCCGTCTGAAGTTTGCTAGAGTGCATTTGGATGATCCAGAAGAGGATTGGGAGAATGTCATATGGTCAGATGAAACCAAAATATAACTTTTTGGTAAAAACTCAACTCGTCGTGTTTGGAGGACAAAGAATGCTGAGTTGCATCCAAAGAACACCATACCTACTGTGAAGTATGGGGGTGGAAACATCATGCTTTGGGGCTGTTTTTCTGCAAAGGGACCAGGACGACCGATCCGTGTAAAGGAAAGAATGAATGGGGCCATGTATCGTGAGATTTTGAGTGAAACCTCTTTCCATCAGCAAGGGCATTGAAGATGAAACGTGGCTGGGTCTTTCAGCATGACAATGATCCCAAACACACCGCCCGGGCAACGATGGAGTGGCTTCGTAAGAAGCATTTCAAGGTCCTGGAGTGGCCTAGCCAGTCTCCAGATCTCAACCCCATAGAAAATCTTTGGAGGGAGTTGAAAGTTTGTGTTGCCCAGCGACAGCCCCAAAACATCACTGCTCTAGAGGAGATCTGCATGGAGGAATGGGCCAAAATACCAGCAACAGTGTGTGAAAACCTTGTGAAGACTTACAGAAAACGTTTGACCTGTGTCATTGCCAACAAAGGGTATATAACAAAGTATTGAGAAACTTTTGTTATTGACCAAATACTTATTTTCCACCATCATTTGCAAATAAATTCATTAAAAGTCCTACAATGTGATTTTCTGGATTTTTTTCCCTCATTTTGTCTGTCATAGTTGACGTGTACCTATGATGAAAATTACAGGCCTCTCTCATCTTTTTAAGTGGGAGAACTTGCACAATTGGTGGCTGACTAAATACTTTTTTTCCCCACTGTATATATATATATTGGAAATGTAAGCAAGGGTTGAGCTTCTTCAGTTTGTGTCACAAAGTGGATACGTTTCTGTGTCCCTTTCAGAATGAGTGACACATTGACTTTATATAGTGTACCAAGAGTTGTTCCCTCGCTTACGGCCATACCAGCCTGAATACGCCCGATCTCGGAAGCTAAGCAGTGTTGGGCCTGGTTAGTACTTGGATGGGAGACCGCCTGGGAATACCAGGTGCTGTAAGCTTTTTGTCCCAGTAGAGCGTGCTCTTGTGTCATGGAGCAACTGCCTTTTATTTATCACCCTAATAATATCATGGATTGTTATTGGACTAAATGCAGTTTGTGTGTGCTGCCCTGCCCTGATCAAATCAAATAATGGACAGTGCGTTTCCCTCAAAATATAGGCAGTACATGCAGCCTTTGTTTTTAGTCTAGGAGACAGTCAATGTCTGTAGTCCATTAGGGCACTATAAAATCCCTTCAATGTTTTGCCTGATTCCGATAATTCCCAAGTTCCCTTTTCTCCATTTAGATTTCCCCGTTGACCGTTTGTCCCTGTTTTGGCAGGTTTTCGCTCTCAAAAGTACACCTTTTTAATAGCAAAACAGCACAATTGGATGTTCTATGTCCACAACAATGTTTAAACCCTATCAGGTGACCATTTGTGAGGTCTGGGAAAAATGTAAGACATTTAGATTTTGGGGTGTAGTTACCCTTAAATGCAAGTGTGCACTAGGAAGAGACCTTTGTTTGGTTAAGCGGTGTTGCTGTAGAACAAATGGCCACTGGAGTGATGCAAATGATCACGGTATTATTCTGCCAGGCAGGCATAGGCTACTTTGTAGTTAACATTTACTTGCGAAGGTTTTGGGGAAAGCCATTCCTTCCCTACCAGAAGAAGGTTATCATTAGCATCATCGCTAACGGCTACACAAAGTGTAGACATACGCGCGCACCGCACACATGCACACAGACAGGGGCATTCCTTTGCCGTGCCAGAAAGTTCATGGAAATACGAATCACTGATGCATTTTGTTCATGTCTTATGATTGACTTGGGCAAATGAATGCGTTTTCTAACAAGTTGAATAGATTTAGTTGATTTCTTACTAAGTTCAATAAATGTTTGAATATTGTTGAATTTCGGTTTAATGTCTGGATTCCGTAATTCGGTCCGCAACATCTATTTTATAGGGCCCTAGTCAATGAACTTGTCATAAATCAACATAGGATATGCCCTCTCCCCCCCCCCCCCCCCAACAAGACTCAAATATATATATATATATATTGGAAATGTAAGCAAGGGTTGAGCTTCTTCAGTTTGTGTCACAAAGTGGATACGTTTCTGTGTCCCTTTCAGAGTGAGTGACAAATTGACTTTATATAGTGTACCAAGAGTTGTTCCTTCGCTTACGGCCATACCAGCCTGAATACGCCCGATCTCGTCTGATCTTGGAAGCTAAGCAGGGTCGGGCCTGGTTAGTACTTGGATGGGAGACCGCCTGGGAAAACCAGGTGCTGTAAGCTTTTTGTCCCAGTAGAGCGTGCTCTTGTGTCATGGAGTAACTGCCTTTTATTTATCACCCTAATAATATCATGGATTGTTATTGGACTAAATGCAGTTTGTGTGTGCTGCCCTGCCCTGATCAAATCAAATAATGGACAGTGCGTTTCCCTCAAAATATAGGCAGTATCTGCAGCCTTTGTTTTTAGTCTAGGAGACAGTCAATGTCTGTAGTCCATTAGGGCACTATAAAATCCCTTCAATGTTTTGCTTGATTCCGTTAATTCCCAAGTTCCCTTTTCTCCGTTTAGATTTCCCCGTTGACCGTTTGTCCCTGTTTTGGCAGGTTTTCGCTCTCAAAAGTACACCTTTTTAATAGCAAAACAGCACAATTGGATGTTCTATGTCCACAACAATGTTTAAACCCCATCAGGTGACCATTTGTGAGGTCTGGGAAAAATGTAAGACATTTAGATTTTGGGGTGTAGTTACCCTTAAATGCAAGCGTGCACCAGGAAGAGACCTTTGTTTGGTTAAGCGGTGTTGCTGTAGAACAAATGGCCACTGGAGTGATGCAAATGATCACGGTATAATTCTGCCAGGCAGGCATAGGCTACTTTGTAGTTAACATTTACTTGCGAAGGTTTTGGGGAAAGCCATTCCTTCCCTACCAGAAGAAGGTTATCATCAGCATCATCGCTAACGGCTACACAAAGTGTAGACATACGTGCACACCGCACACATGCACAAAGACAGGGGCATTCCTGTGCCTTGCCAGAAAGTTCATGGAAATACGAATCACTGATACATTTTGTTCATGTCTTATGATTGACTTGGGCAAATGAATGCGTTTTCTAACAAGTTGAATAAATTTAGTTGATTTCTTACTAAGTTCAATAAATGTTTGAATATTGTTGAATTTCGGTTTAATGTCTGGATTCCGTGATTCGGTCCGCAACGCCTATTTTATAGGGCCCTAGTCAATGAACTTGTCATAAATCAACATAGGATATGCCCTCTCCCCCTCCCCCCAACAAGACTCAAATATATATATATATATATATAAATTGGAAATGTAAGCAAGGGTTGAGCTTCTTCAGTTTGTGTCACAAAGTGGATACGTTTCTGTGTCCCTTTCAGAATGAGTGACACATTGACTTTATATAGTGTACCAAGAGTTGTTCGCTCGCTTACGGCCATACCAGCCTGAATACGCCCATCCTGATTGGAGAAGTGACGACAGGTGCGAGTTTTGAGCTGTGAGTGAGTGTTTGCTGAAGAGTGTTTGCTCGAGAGCTATTTTTGTTAATTATTTGGATTTCGAAATATATTTTTTGTTTGTTCTTGCAGTTGAATAGTTTTAAGTTTGGTTAGTCTTCCCCCCTTGCAGTTTTGCTGCTTGGGGGAGAGTTTTTCTTTTCGGATTCTTTTTTTTGAAGCACTATGACAGACAACATGGAAATGACAAACGGAATGGACAAAGACAACGAAAGGGCGCAACGGAAGAAAAATGAAGATAAAGAAGGAATGAAATATGGCAAAGAATACACGGTGGCAATTGAGTTGGAAGGAGAAGACAAAGTGACGACAATGGAACTACTACGAGCAATTAAGGAGGTGTGTGGAGAGGTGGTGGGATGCTGAATGAAAGGAGAAAAGAAGTATGAAGTTACGATGAGAAACGGAAAAGGAAAAGAACGTTTAATGGATGGAATATGGATAAAGGACACCAGGATTTTGGCGAGAGATGTTAATGTGAAGGAATTGGTGGTGTCTTTTATGAATCTCCCAGTATATGTAGAAGATGGTGTGATACTGGGCAAGCTGAGTAGCTGGGGAGTGGAAGCCGTTTCGGAGATAAGGAGGAGAGTTTGGCCAGGAACGGAGGTGGTTGATGGGACACGTTTTTGCAAAGTCAAGTTCACAGAAAAAGTGACATCATTGCCTTACTCTACAAGAATTGAGACGTTGGAGGGAGCAGAATATTTTAGGGTCCTTCATGACAAACAGGTCAGAGTGTGTCGTTTGTGTATTCAACCCGGGCACATAGTTAAAGACTGCCCTGAATTTAAGTGTTTCAAATGTGGCAAGCAAGGACACTATGTGAGAGAATGTGTCGGAGAGAAGGAAAGGAATTTCTGTGGTGGATGCAGAAAGAGATTGGCGGAGTGCAACTGTGGAGAGGTTATGGCTGAAGAGGGGAGTCAAGCACTATTCGAGGAAGCAGTTGTATTGTCGCAAGAAGGAGAAGAAGATGGAGGAGAGGACGTGGTGGAGAGTGGAGAGACGGAGGAAGGAAGAAGGGAGAAGGACCAGAAGATGAATGAAATTGGGAGTAGTATGGACTCAGAAATAAGAAGAGGGAGTTTTCAGGAGGAGGGGGGGAGTGGGCTGGGGGGAAGCACGGGGGACTCACAGGTTTTGGGGGATAGCACAGTACTAACAAGTACCTCGGGGGGTGAAGAAATGGAGAGGGGTTCGAGTTTGAGAACAATAACAGAAACGACAACGACGGCGATACATGAGACGGAGATGAACACGGGGAGCACAACGATGACAATACCAGAGACGGAGATGAACATGGGGAGCACAACGGATGAGGGTGACAAGAAGTTGAGTTGGCTGGATAACATGGACTTGGAGGAGATATCGGACACGGATGATGGAGAAAAGATTGAAAGAACGAGCGAAGGATACAGGAAGAGGAAAGCGGGGGGAAGAGGGGGAGAGAAAGGGTGGAAGAGGAAAGAAACTGGATAACAGGTAGAGGATAATGAAATTATATTTTATTATTTTATTATTTATTAGAATGGTAAATATAATGTCAATAAATGCAAATGGTTCGAGAACAATGGGAAAATTTAATAGAATAGTACAAATGAAGAATTCAGATATTTTATGTATTCAAGAGACGCACTGGGATAATGCATGTGTTTTAGAAGTAAAAAAAATATGGAGGGATTTTATTTATGTTAACAATGGCAGGGGAAATTCAAGTGGGGTTGCAATTTTGTTAAGGAAGGATGTAGTAGAAAATGTGAAGAAGATATATAATGATAATAATGGGAGGATTTCAATTTTGGATTTTGAATATATGAATAGGGTTTTTAGGATTATAAATATTTATGCGCCGAATAATGAGATAGAGCGAAATAATTTATTTTTAGAGTTAGGGAAATGGTGCAAGGGTAACTGTATTTTAGTAGGGGATTTTAATGTTAAAATGAATAGATTAGATATGAAAAGGGGAGCTATTTTTAGAAATGACGTATCTAGGGGGGTCTTAAGGAAGATTATGTTTGAAAACAGTTTGATTGATATATGGAGGGATGAGAATCCGAACAAGAGAGGAATTTCTAGAAGGCAGGTGGTTTTAGGGGAGTTGAAACAGACGCGAATAGATCTGGTTTTAGTAAATGAGGGTTTAAGAAATTTTATGAAAGAAATTAAGTATGTTTTTACAGCTTTTAGTGATCATGCGGCGGTGGTATTTTCTTGTGGAGTAAGGACACATACTAAATCTGGTGGGCTGTGGTGTTTAAATAATAGCTTGCTAGAGGAGGAAAAGTATATTGAGATGATATCAGAATGTATTGGGAAGGCCAAAAGACAACAGTTAATGGAGGTGAATATGGGGTTGTGGTGGGAGGAGCTGAAAACCAAATGTAAGGAATTGACTATAAAATATGCTGTTAAGAGGAATTATTTTTTGAAAAAGAAGGAGAGGGAACTACGTAAGAAGGTTAAACATGAACTTGAGTGTATAGAAAAGGATGAAGGTCATGGGGTGGAGGATTATTTACTGGCTAAGGATGCACTTGATGAATATGAGAAGAAGAAATGTAATGCGGCGATTGTAAGGAGTAGAGTGCAATATGCGATAGAGGGGGAAAGGTGTACTTCATTTTTCTTGAATTTAGAAAAAAGAAGACAAGAGAAGATTTATATTACGGAGTTAATTAATGATAAAGGGGAAAAGGTTAATGATTTGGTGGGGATTCTGGATACGGTCGAGAGATATTATGAATGCTTATTTAAAAAAGAAGAGGTTAATGATTCCTGTATGGATAAGGTGCTTGAACACGTGGATACTAAGTTAACAGAAGGGGAAAAAAACATGTGTGATGAAGATATGAGTCTAACTGACATTAAGGAGGCCATATTAGATGCTAATTGCAATAGGAGTCCGGGGTCTGATGGCCTAACTGCGGAATTTTATAAATCTTTTGCAGATTTGTTGGCTCCAATTTTAAGAAAACTGTATGAATATATTGAAAAGAATCAAGTGGTGCCAGATTCGCTGGCCACAGGAGTTTTAACCATACTGTATAAAAATAAAGGGAGTCGTGTAAATTTGGATAATTATCGACCGTTGACACTTTTAAATTGTGATTATAAGATCTTAGCCAAGGTCTTAGCTAATAGAGTTAAAAAAGTTATGGGAGGAGTAATAGCAGAGACACAAGGATATAGTGTACCAGGGAGGGATATTTCTGACACAGTGGGAACAATAAGGGATGTGATAAAGCATATGGGGGAGGAAGGGGGGTTTGTGATGAGTTTGGATCTAAATAAGGCTTTTGATAGAGTTGATCATTCCTTTTTACTGCGTACACTTGGGAAATTTGGGTTTGGTGAAAGAATGATAGGTTGGATTAGATTACTGAATGGATATGCAAGGAGCAGAGTAAAATGTAATGGGATTTTAACAGATTCTTTTCCTCTGGAGAGATCTGTTAGGCAAGGATGTCCGTTATCAGCTGCTCTTTATAGTTTATCGGTGGAGCCGCTTGCAGCAATGATTAAAGCAAACAAATTAATTCGAGGTATACGGATACCGGATGGGGGGGAGAGTGTTATACAGCAATATGCGGATGATACTACATGTACTGTGATAGATGTTGAAAGTGTGAAGAATGTAATGGAGTGTTTTGAGGTATATGGCAAGGCATCAGGGGCAAAACTTAATGTTGAAAAATCTGAAATAATGTATGTGGGGATAGATGAAAAAGTGGACTGTGGATTCCCTTTCAAAAAGGCTGAAGGTTATATAAAGACTTTAGGGGTGGTTTTGGGGGTGGATAAAGAAGGGACGAGAGATGAGACATGGACTGGGGTTTTGAATAAAATAAAACATACTCTATCCTATTGGAAGGCAAGAAAACTGTTCTTGAGGGGGAAGGTGATGGTGATTAATTCCTTGGTGGCATCCAAATGTATCTATGTTCTAGGTTCGTTGGATATGCCACAATGGGTGTTAAAAGAATTCAATGGTTTGGTTACAGATTTCCTATGGGAGGGGAAGGGGACTAGGATTGCAAGGGCAACTCTTATCTCGGATTTAAAGGATGGGGGGTTGAAATTGGTGGATTTGGATGTGAAGAGAAAAGCAATGAGAATAAAAACTGTGCAAAAATACTTATATGGGGAGGGAGATTATGGATGGAAAAGGTTTTTTAAACATTTTTTGTACAGAAGTGGGGGTTGTGAAGAAAGTGGATTATTGATGTCATGGAAGAAGGATATGTTGGAGGGTTTGCCTGAGTTCTATAAAGAGGTGTTGTTGGCATGGGGGGAATTTCTTCCTAAGATTGAGTACACATGTACAAATAAGGACAACATATTTAATCAGCCTGTGTAGTTGAATCCGAAAATAGAGAGTGGTGGGAAGGTGCTGTACAACAAAATGTTCATGAAGGCTGGGTTAATATTGGTAAAGGATTTTCTTTAAGAGGTTATACCGGGGTTTTTAAGGGGGCAGGCAATTCTGGATACTGTGTGGGAGTTTGATGATACAGTGGAGAGAAAATTAGTATTACAGATATACGAAAGAATTAAATTATGCATTCCGGGTGAGTGGATAAAAGTGATAAATGGGGAGGGGGAATATGAGGACTTGTATGTGCTGCCAAGTCTCTATGTGGGTAAAGGATCGGGGAAACAAGTATTATCAAAAGTAACACAGAAAAGATTGTACAAGTGTATGTTGAAGTCTGTGTGTGTGAGGCCTGCGGCTGAGAGGATGTGGAGAAAAATGTTTATTGATTTGGATGTTTCTTTGATGTGGGAGAATTTGGTTTTGTTTGGGAATAAACGAAATTGTGAGAACATGGATTTTATGGTACGGCATAATCGTATATACACAAATATTATTTTACATCAGATAAACCGCGATGTACGGCGGGAATGTGATGTGTGTATGATGAAGCCAGAGTCTTTG
Source organism: Coregonus lavaretus (assembly GCF_964263955.1). NCBI lineage: Eukaryota > Metazoa > Chordata > Actinopteri > Salmoniformes > Salmonidae > Coregonus > Coregonus lavaretus. Next base: position 88,674 of record NW_028160276.1, on the reverse strand, counting down.
TTGCATTTATTTGTTGAATGTCCAAGTCTGACAGGTTTTTTCAAGGAAGTAAAACTTTTGTTGTGGAGGCACTGGAGAAAAGAGTTTTTAGAAAGTTTTGCATGGGATAGGTTAATATTATTTGGAGTAATGGGGAAATGTTTGGGTGTGAATGTGTACCTGTTGAATATTGTTTTGAGTTTTGTGAGGTATGCAATTTACTGTAGAAGGAATATGAAACATTTTGAGGGGAAAAAGGTGAATGTCTGGGTAATCTTTAAAGCAGGTTTAAGAAAGCAGGTGGAATTAATGTATAATGCAAAACTAGAGAAATTTGAAAGTATGTTTATAAAGGGGAGTACTTTAGTGTCTATGGAGGAGGGAGGAGGGGGAGTTGGGGTTAACTTCTGAAATGGAGTATGTCTAATGTCTATATTAGATCATGTATTTTATGTTGATTAGTGAATAAGGATGGTGTAATTATGTTGTATTTGTTGTATTGTTTTGTTGATTTTGTTTTTTATAAATAAAAAGAGAAAAAAAAAAAATACGCCCGATCTCGTCCGATCTCGGAAGCTAAGCAGGGTCGGGCCTGGTTAGTACTTGGATGGGAGACCGCCTGGGAATACCAGGTGCTGTAAGCTTTTTGTCCCAGTAGAGCGTGCTCTTGTGTCATGGAGCAACTGCCTTTTATTTATCACCCTAATAATATCATGGATTGTTATTGGACTAAATGCAGTTTGTGTGTGCTGCCCTGCCCTGATCAAATCAAATGATGGACAGTGCGTTTCCCTCAAAATATAGGCAGTACATGCAGCCTTTGTTTTTAGTCTAGGAGACAGTCAATGTCTGTAGTCCATTAGGGCACTATAAAATCCCTTCAATGTTTTGCCTGATTCCGTTAATTCCCAAGTTCCCTTTTCTCCGTTTAGATTTCCCCGTTGACCGTTTGTCCCTGTTTTGGCAGGTTTTCTCTCTCAAAAGTACACATTTTTAATAGCAAAACAGCACAATTGGATGTTCTATGTCCACAACTATGTTTAAACCCTATCAGGTGACCATTTTTGAGGTCTGGGAAAAATGTAAGACATTTAGATTTTGGGGTGTAGTTACCCTTAAATGCAAGCGTGCACCAGGAAGAGACCTTTGTTTGGTTTAGCGGTGTTGCTGCAGAACAAATGGCCACTGGAGTGATGCAAATGATCACGGTATAATTCTGCCAGGCAGGCATAGGCTACTTTGTAGTTAACATTTACTTGCGAATGTTTTGAGGAAAGCCATTCCTTCCCTACCAGAAGAAGGTTATCATTAGCATCATCGCTAACGGCTACACAAAGTGTAGACATACGCGCGCACCGCACACATGCACACAGACAGGGGCATTCCTGTGCCGTGCCAGAAAGTTCATGGAAATACGAATCACTGATGCATTTTGTTCATGTCTTATGATTGACTTGGGCAAATGAATGCGTTTTCTAACAAGTTGAATAGATTTAGTTGATTTCTTACTAAGTTCAATAAATGTTTGAATATTGTTGAATTTCGGTTTAATGTCTGGATTCCGTGATTCGGTCCGCAACGCCTATTTTATAGGGCCCTAGTCAATGAACTTGTCATAAATCAACATAGGATATGCCCTCTCCCCCTCCCCCCCAACAAGACTCAAAAAAAATATATATATATATATATATATATATATATATATATATATATATATATATATATATTGGAAATGTAAGCAAGGGTTGAGCTTCTTCAGTTTGTGTCACAAAGTGGATACGTTTCTGTGTCCCTTTCAGAGTGAGTGACACATTGACTTTATATAGTGTACCAAGAGTTGTTCCCTCGCTTACGGCCATACCAGCCTGAATACGCCTCACCTCTTGCTGCTCACCAACGGTCGTCGATGGGGAGAACAGAATTAGGTAGGTTTAGTCTGACCTGTTCAAACTTCAACATAGTACCTGTTTGTGTGTCAGATATCACCTATCCTAAAAGCCATTGGTAAGAGAACAGTGACTGTTTGTGTTCACAGAAACATGTATGGAGCCAGTACATGGAGACTTGCAAGATGATGTGATGAAGTCCAGACTGACAGATGGGATTGATACTGATGTCTCTTAATGGGGAGAGACCTGGCACTCTGACAGACAGGCTTGATACTGATGTCTCTGAATGGAGAGAGACCTGGCACTCTGACAGACAGGCTTGATACTGATGTCTCTGAATGGAGAGAGACCTGGCACTCTGACAGACAGGCTTGATACTGATGTCTCTGAATGGAGAGAGACCTGGCACTCTGTCAGACAGGCTTGATACTGATGTCTCTGAATGGAGAGAGACCTGGCACTCTGACAGACAGGCTTGATACTGATGTCTCTGAATGGAGAGAGACCTGGCACACTGACAGACAGGCTTGATACTGATGTCTCTGAATGGAGAGAGACATGGCACTCTGACAGACAGGCTTGATACTGATGTCTCTGAATGGAGAGAGACCTGGCACTCTGACAGACAGGCTTGATGCTGATGTCTCTGAATGGAGAGAGACCTGGCACTCTGACAGACACGCTTGATACTGATGTCTCTGAATGGAGAGAGACCTGGCACTCTGACAGACAGGCTTGATACTGATGTCTCTGAATGGAGAGACACCTGGCACTCTGACAGACAGGCTTGATGCTGATGTCTCTGAATGGAGAGAGACCTGGCACTCTGACAGACAGGCTTGATACTGATGTCTCTGAATGGAGAGAGACCTGGCACACTGACAGACAGGCTTGATACTGATGTCTCTGAATGGAGAGAGACCTGGCACTCTGACAGACAGGCTTGATATTGATGTCTCTGAATGGAGAGAGACCTGGCACTCTGACAGACAGGCTTGATGCTGATGTCTCTGAATGGAGAGAGACCTGGCACTCTGACAGACAGGCTTGATACTGATGTCTCTGAATGGAGAGAGACCTGGCACTCTGACAGACACGATTGATACTGATGTCTCTGAATGGAGAGAGACCTGGCACTCTGACAGACAGGCTTGATACTGATGTCTATGAATGGAGAGAGACCTGGCACTCTGACAGACAGGCTTGATGCTGATGTCTCTGAATGGAGAGAGACCTGGCACTCTGACAGACAGGCTTGATACTGATGTCTCTGAATGGAGAGAGACCTGGCACTCTGACAGACACGCTTGATACTGATGTCTCTGAATGGAGAGAGACCTGGCACTCTGACAGACAGGCTTGATACTGATGTCTCTGAATGGAGAGAGACCTGGCACTCTGACAGACAGGCTTGATACTGATGTCTCTGAATGGAGAGAGACCTGGCACTCTGACAGACAGGCTTGATACTGATGTCTCTGAATGGAGAGAGACCTGGCACTCTGACAGACAGGCTTGATACTGATGTCTCTGAATGGAGAGAGACCTGGCACTCTGACAGACAGGCTTGATACTGATGTCTCTGAATGGAGAGAGACCTGGCACTCTGACAGACACGCTTGATACTGATGTCTCTGAATGGAGAGAGACCTGCCACACTGACAGACAGGCTTGATACTGATGTCTCTGAATGGAGAGAGACCTGGCACTTTGTCAGACAGGCTTGATGCTGATGTCTCTGAATGGAGAGAGACCTGGCACTCTGACAGACAGGCTTGATACTGATGTCTCTGAATGGAGAGAGACCTGGCACTCTGACAGACAGGCTTGATACTGATGTCTCTGAATGGAGAGACACCTGGCACTCTGACAGACAGGCTTGATGCTGATGTCTCTGAATGGAGAGAGACCTGGCACTCTGACAGACAGGCTTGATACTGATGTCTCTGAATGGAGAGAGACCTGGCACACTGACAGACAGGCTTGATACTGATGTCTCTGAATGGAGAGAGACCTGGCACTCTGACAGACAGGCTTGATATTGATGTCTCTGAATGGAGAGAGACCTGGCACTCTGACAGACAGGCTTGATGCTGATGTCTCTGAATGGAGAGAGACCTGGCACTCTGACAGACAGGCTTGATACTGATGTCTCTGAATGGAGAGAGACCTGGCACTCTGACAGACACAATTGATACTGATGTCTCTGAATGGAGAGAGACCTGGCACTCTGACAGACAGGCTTGATACTGATGTCTATGAATGGAGAGAGACCTGGCACTCTGACAGACAGGCTTGATGCTGATGTCTCTGAATGGAGAGAGACCTGGCACTCTGACAGACAGGCTTGATACTGATGTCTCTGAATGGAGAGAGACCTGGCACTCTGACAGACACGCTTGATACTGATGTCTCTGAATGGAGAGAGACCTGGCACTCTGACAGACAGGCTTGATACTGATGTCTCTGAATGGAGAGAGACCTGGCACTCTGACAGACAGGCTTGATACTGATGTCTCTGAATGGAGAGAGACCTGGCACTCTGACAGACAGGCTTGATACTGATGTCTCTGAATGGAGAGAGACCTGGCACTCTGACAGACAGGCTTGATACTGATGTCTCTGAATGGAGAGAGACCTGGCACTCTGACAGACAGGCTTGATACTGATGTCTCTGAATGGAGAGAGACCTGGCACTCTGACAGACACGCTTGATACTGATGTCTCTGAATGGAGAGAGACCTGCCACACTGACAGACAGGCTTGATACTGATGTCTCTGAATGGAGAGAGACCTGGCACTTTGTCAGACAGGCTTGATGCTGATGTCTCTGAATGGAGAGAGACCTGGCACTCTGACAGACAGGCTTGATACTGATGTCTCTGAATGGAGAGAGACCTGGCACACTTACAGACAGGCTTGATACTGATGTCTCTGAATGGAGAGAGACATGGCACTCTGATAGACACGCTTGATACTGATGTCTCTGAATGGAGAGAGACCTGGCACTCTGACAGACAGGCTTGATACTGATGTCTCTGAATGGAGAGAGACCTGGCACTCTGACAGACAGGCTTGATACTGATGTCTCTGAATGGAGAGAGACCTGCCACAATGACAGACAGGCTTGATACTGATGTCTCTGAATGGAGAGAGACCTGCCACAATGACAGACAGGCTTGATACTGATGTCTCTGAATGGAGAGAGACCTGGCACTCTGACAGACAGGCTTGATACTGATGTCTCTGAATGGAGAGAGACCTGGCACACTGACAGACAGGCTTGATACTGATGTCTCTGAATGGAGAGAGACCTGGCACTCTGACAGACAGGCTTGATACTGATGTCTCTGAATGGAGAGAGACCTGGCACTCTGACATACAGGCTTGATACTGATGTCTCTGAATGGAGAGAGACCTGGCACTCTGACAGACAGGCTTGATACTGATGTCTCTGAATGGAGAGAGACCTGGCACACTGACAGACAGGCTTGATACTGATGTCTCTGAATGGAGAGAGACATGGCACTCTGACAGACACGCTTGATACTGATGTCTCTGAATGGAGAGAGACCTGGCACTCTGACAGACAGGCTTGATGCTGATGTCTCTGAATGGAGAGAGACCTGGCACACTGACAGACAGGCTTGATACTGATGTCTCTGAATGGAGAGAGATCTGGCACTCTGACAGACAGGCTTGATATTGATGTCTCTGAATGGAGAGAGACCTGGCACTCTGACAGACAGGCTTGATGCTGATGTCTCTGAATGGAGAGAGACCTGGCACACTGACAGACAGGCTTGATACTGATGTCTCTGAATGGAGAGAGACCTGGCACTCTGACAGACAGGCTTGATATTGATGTCTCTGAATGGAGAGAGACCTGGCACTCTGACAGACAGGCTTGATGCTGATGTCTCTGAATGGAGAGAGACCTGGCACTCTGACAGACAGGCTTGATACTGATGTCTCTGAATGGAGAGAGACCTGGCACTCTGACAGACACGCTTGATACTGATGTCTCTGAATGGAGAGAGACCTGGCACTCTGACAGACAGGCTTGATACTGATGTCTCTGAATGGAGAGAGACCTGGCACTCTGACAGACAGGCTTGATACTGATGTCTCTGAATGGAGAGAGACATGGCACTCTGACAGACAGGCTTGATACTGATGTCTCTGAATGGAGAGACACCTGGCACTCTGACAGACAGGCTTGATACTGATGTCTCTGAATGGAGAGAGACATGGCACTCTGACAGACAGGCTTGATACTGATGTCTCTGAATGGAGAGAGACCTGGCACTCTGACAGACAGGCTTGATGCTGATGTCTCTGAATGGAGAGAGACCTGGCACTCTGACAGACAGGCTTGATACTGATGTCTCTGAATGGAGAGAGACCTGGCACTCTGACAGACAGGCTTGATACTGATGTCTCTGAATGGAGAGACACCTGGCACTCTGACAGACAGGCTTGATGCTGATGTCTCTGAATGGAGAGAGACCTGGCACTCTGACAGACAGGCTTGATACTGATGTCTCTGAATGGAGAGAGACCTGGCACACTGACAGACAGGCTTGATACTGATGTCTCTGAATGGAGAGAGACCTGGCACTCTGACAGACAGGCTTGATATTGATGTCTCTGAATGGAGAGAGACCTGGCACTCTGACAGACAGGCTTGATGCTGATGTCTCTGAATGGAGAGAGACCTGGCACTCTGACAGACAGGCTTGATACTGATGTCTCTGAATGGAGAGAGACCTGGCACTCTGACAGACACGCTTGATACTGATGTCTCTGAATGGAGAGAGACCTGGCACTCTGACAGACAGGCTTGATACTGATGTCTCTGAATGGAGAGAGACCTGGCACTCTGACAGACAGGCTTGATACTGATGTCTCTGAATGGAGAGAGACCTGGCACTCTGACAGACAGGCTTGATACTGATGTCTCTGAATGGAGAGAGACCTGGCACTCTGACAGACAGGCTTGATACTGATGTCTCTGAATGGAGAGAGACCTGGCACTCTGACAGACACGCTTGATACTGATGTCTCTGAACGGAGAGAGACCTGGCACTCTGACAGACAGGCTTGATGCTGATGTCTCTGAATGGAGATAGACCTGGCACTCTGACAGACAGGCTTGATACTGATGTCTCTGAATGGAGAGAGACCTGGCACTCTGACAGACACGCTTGATACTGATGTCTCTGAATGGAGAGAGACCTGGCACTCTGACAGACAGGCTTGATACTGATGTCTCTGAATGGAGAGAGACCTGGCACTCTGACAGACAGGCTTGATACTGATGTCTCTGAATGGAGAGAGACCTGGCACTCTGACAGACAGGCTTGATACTGATGTCTCTGAATGGAGAGAGACCTGGCACTGTGTCAGACAGGCTTGATACTGATGTCTCTGAATGGAGAGAGACCTGGCACTCTGACAGACAGGCTTGATACTGATGTCTCTGAATGGAGAGAGACCTGGCACACTGACAGACAGGCTTGATACTGATGTCTCTGAATGGAGAGAGACATGGCACTCTGACAGACAGGCTTGATACTGATGTCTCTGAATGGAGAGAGACCTGGCACTCTGACAGACAGGCTTGATGCTGATGTCTCTGAATGGAGAGAGACCTGGCACACTGACAGACAGGCTTGATACTGATGTCTCTGAATGGAGAGAGACCTGGCACTCTGACAGACAGGCTTGATATTGATGTCTCTGAATGGAGAGAGACCTGGCACTCTGACAGACAGGCTTGATACTGATGTCTCTGAATGGAGAGAGACCTGGCACTCTGACAGACAGGCTTGATACTGATGTCTCTGAATGGAGAGAGACCTGGCACTCTGACAGACAGGCTTGATACTGATGTCTCTGAATGGAGAGAGACCTGGCACTCTGTCAGACAGGCTTGATACTGATGTCTCTGAATGGAGAGAGACCTGGCACTCTGACAGACAGGCTTGATACTGATGTCTCTGAATGGAGAGAGACCTGGCACACTGACAGACAGGCTTGATACTGATGTCTCTGAATGGAGAGAGACATGGCACTCTGACAGACAGGCTTGATACTGATGTCTCTGAATGGAGAGAGACCTGGCACTCTGACAGACAGGCTTGATACTGATGTCTCTGAATGGAGAGAGACATGGCACTCTGACAGACAGGCTTGATACTGATGTCTCTGAATGGAGAGACACCTGGCACTCTGACAGACAGGCTTGATACTGATGTCTCTGAATGGAGAGAGACATGGCACTCTGACAGACAGGCTTGATACTGATGTCTCTGAATGGAGAGACACCTGGCACTCTGACAGACAGGCTTGATACTGATGTCTCTGAATGGAGAGAGACATGGCACTCTGACAGACAGGCTTGATACTGATGTCTCTGAATGGAGAGAGACCTGGCACTCTGACAGACAGGCTTGATGCTGATGTCTCTGAATGGAGAGAGACCTGGCACTCTGACAGACAGGCTTGATACTGATGTCTCTGAATGGAGAGAGACCTGGCACTCTGACAGACAGGCTTGATACTGATGTCTCTGAATGGAGAGACACCTGGCACTCTGACAGACAGGCTTGATGCTGATGTCTCTGAATGGAGAGAGACCTGGCACTCTGACAGACAGGCTTGATACTGATGTCTCTGAATGGAGAGAGACCTGGCACACTGACAGACAGGCTTGATACTGATGTCTCTGAATGGAGAGAGACCTGGCACTCTGACAGACAGGCTTGATATTGATGTCTCTGAATGGAGAGAGACCTGGCACTCTGACAGACAGGCTTGATGCTGATGTCTCTGAATGGAGAGAGACCTGGCACTCTGACAGACAGGCTTGATACTGATGTCTCTGAATGGAGAGAGACCTGGCACTCTGACAGACACGCTTGATACTGATGTCTCTGAATGGAGAGAGACCTGGCACTCTGACAGACAGGCTTGATACTGATGTCTCTGAATGGAGAGCGACCTGGCACTCTGACAGACAGGCTTGATACTGATGTCTCTGAATGGAGAGAGACCTGGCACTCTGACAGACAGGCTTGATACTGATGTCTCTGAATGGAGAGAGACCTGGCACTCTGACAGACAGGCTTGATACTGATGTCTCTGAATGGAGAGAGACCTGGCACTCTGACAGACACGCTTGATACTGATGTCTCTGAATGGAGAGAGACCTGGCACTCTGACAGACAGGCTTGATGCTGATGTCTCTGAATGGAGAGAGACCTGGCACTCTGACAGACAGGCTTGATACTGATGTCTCTGAATGGAGAGAGACCTGGCACTCTGACAGACACGCTTGATACTGATGTCTCTGAATGGAGAGAGACCTGGCACTCTGACAGACAGGCTTGATGCTGATGTCTCTGAATGGAGAGAGACCTGGCACTCTGACAGACAGGCTTGATACTGATGTCTCTGAATGGAGAGAGACCTGGCACTCTGACAGACAGGCTTGATACTGATGTCTCTGAATGGAGAGAGACCTGGCACTCTGACAGACAGGCTTGATGCTGATGTCTCTGAATGGAGAGAGACCTGGCACTCTGACAGACAGGCTTGATACTGATGTCTCTGAATGGAGAGAGACCTGGCACACTGACAGACAGGCTTGATACTGATGTCTCTGAATGGAGAGAGACCTGGCACTCTGACAGACAGGCTTGATATTGATGTCTCTGAATGGAGAGAGACCTGGCACTGACAGACAGGCTTGATGCTGATGTCTCTGAATGGAGAGAGACCTGGCACTCTGACAGACAGGCTTGATACTGATGTCTCTGAATGGAGAGAGACCTGGCACTCTGACAGACACGCTTGATACTGATGTCTCTGAATGGAGAGAGACCTGGCACTCTGACAGACAGGCTTGATACTGATGTCTCTGAATGGAGAGAGACCTGGCACTCTGACAGACAGGCTTGATACTGATGTCTCTGAATGGAGAGAGACCTGGCACTCTGACAGACAGGCTTGATACTGATGTCTCTGAATGGAGAGAGACCTGGCACTCTGACAGACAGGCTTGATACTGATGTCTCTGAATGGAGAGAGACCTGGCACTCTGACAGACACGCTTGATACTGATGTCTCTGAATGGAGAGAGACCTGGCACTCTGACAGACAGGCTTGATGCTGATGTCTCTGAATGGAGAGAGACCTGGCACTCTGACAGACAGGCTTGATACTGATGTCTCTGAATGGAGAGAGACCTGGCACTCTGACAGACACGCTTGATACTGATGTCTCTGAATGGAGAGAGACCTGGCACTCTGACAGACAGGCTTGATATTGATGTCTCTGAATGGAGAGAGACCTGGCACTCTGACAGACAGGCTTGATGCTGATGTCTCTGAATGGAGAGAGACCTGGCACACTGACAGACAGGCTTGATACTGATGTCTCTGAATGGAGAGAGACCTGGCACTCTGACAGACAGGCTTGATATTGATGTCTCTGAATGGAGAGAGACCTGGCACTCTGACAGACAGGCTTGATACTGATGTCTCTGAATGGAGAGAGATCTGGCACTCTGACAAACACGCTTGATACTGATGTCTCTGAATGGAGAGAGACCTGGCACTCTGACAGACAGGCTTGATACTGATGTCTCTGAATGGAGAGAGACCTGGCACTCTGACAGACAGGCTTGATACTGATGTCTCTGAATGGAGAGAGACCTGGCACTCTGACAGACAGGCTTGATACTGATGTCTCTGAATGGAGAGAGACCTGGCACTCTGACAGACAGGCTTGATACTGATGTCTCTGAATGGAGAGAGACCTGGCACTCTGACAGACAGGCTTGATGCTGATGTCTCTGAATGGAGAGAGACCTGGCACTCTGACAGACAGGCTTGATACTGATGTCTCTGAATGGAGAGAGACCTGGCACTCTGACAGACAGGCTTGATACTGATGTCTCTGAATGGAGAGAGACCTGGCACTCTGACAGACAGGCTTGATACTGATGTCTCTGAATGGAGAGAGACCTGGCACTCTGACAGACAGGCTTGATACTGATGTCTCTGAATGGAGAGAGACCTGGCACTCTGACAGACACGCTTGATGCTGATGTCCGTGTTGTCCTGACCTGTCTTCCTTTGACAGGGTCATTGGAAATGTACAATCCTCTCCACTTCTGGGACTTCACCAGTTTCATAAATGTTGGGGGGGGGGGGGGGATGGGCACTGCCCCCCATCTGATTTTCGGCCATGGGTTGGCGCCATTTCTCACTTTAGGACTGATTTAACTAGGAGAACCAGAGGAGGGCTCCTTCAGTCATACATGGGCGGGTGGGTGCTCATGGCAGGCTTGGGGGAGACCCCCAAGGGGGGGGCCCACCCGGATTCGTCCACAAGGGAGCGCCACCTGTCATTTTAGGACGGTTTACACTATGAGAACCAGGGGATGGCTCCTGACTCACACATGGACGTGCTGGGTGCCCATGGCCGGCTTGGGGGAGAACCCAAGGGGGGGCCCCAACCCCCCCCACCCGGATTCATCCACAAGGTGGCGCCACCTGTCATTTTAGGACGGTTTTCACTAGGAGAACCAGAGGAGGGCTCCTTCAGTCACACATGCCCAGATTGGGTGCTCATGTCTGGCTTGGGGGAGACCCCGAGGGGCTTGGGGGTGTGGGGTGTTTGGGGTGGGGGTGCACTACCCCCCCAGCTGATTTTCGGCCTTGGGGTGGCGCCAATTCGCATTTTAGGATGGATTTCACTAATAAACTAGAGTAGGGCTCCTTCAGTCATACATGGGCGGGTGGGTGCCAATTGCTGGCTTGGGCGAGACCCGAGACCCCCAAGGGGGGCCCCCCCCACCCGGATTCGTCTACAAGGGGGCGCCACCTGTCATTTTAGGACGGTTTTCACTAGGAGAACCAGGGGATGGCTCCTGACTCACACATGGACGTGCTGGGTGCCCATGGCCGGGTTGGGGGGGGACCCCAAGGGGGGGCAAACACCCCCCCCCCCGGATTCGACCACAAGGGGGCGCCACCTGTCTTCATAGGACGGTTTTCACTAGGAGAACCAGGGGGTGGCTCCTGATTCACTCATGGGCTTGCTGGGGGTCCATGGCCGGGATGGGGGGGGACCCCAAGGGGGGGGGCAACCCCCCTTAACCGTTCACCATGTAATCGGACAGTTTTCACTAGGAGAACCAGGGGATGGCTCCTGACTCACACATGGGCGTGCTAGGTGCCCATGGCCGGGTTGGGGGGGGACCCCAAGGTGGGGGCAACCCCCCCCCCACCCGGATCGACCACAAGGGGGCGCCACCTGTCATTTTAGGACGGTTTTCACTAGGAAAACCAGGAGATGGCTCCTGACTCACACATTGGCATGCTGTGGGTCCATGGCCGGGTTGGGGGGGACCCCCAAGGGGGGGCAAGCCCCACTTAACCGTTCACCTGGAAATCGGATGGTTTTCACTAGGAGAACCAGGGGATGGCTCCTGACTCACACATGGCCGAAATGGGTGCTCTTGGTCGGATTGGGGTGGAGGGTCAGACACCCCACATGGTAACCCTCCGGTTTTCACTAGGAGAACCAGGGACCGGCTCCTGACTCACACAAGGCCGAAATGGGTGCTCTTGGTCGGATTGGGGTGGGGGGTCAGACACCCCACTTTCAATTGGACATGGTATCCCGACGGTTTTCACTAGGAGAACCTTTGGAGGGCTCCTTCAGTCACACATGCCCAGGATGAGTTCTCATGTCCGGCTTGGGGGAGACCCCAAGGGGCTTGTGTGTTGGGGATGGGGGGTGTTGGGGGTGGGGGTGCACTGCCCCCCAGCTGATTTTCGGCCATGGGGTGGCGCCATTTCACATTTTAGAACGGATTTCAATAGGAGAACCAGAGGAGGGCTCCTTCAGTCACACATGCCCAGGATGGGTGCTCATGTCTGGCTTGGGGGAGACCCCGAGGGGCTTGGGGGTGGGGGGAGTTTGGGTTGGGGGTGCACTACCCCCCAGCTGATTTTCGGCCATGGGGTGGCGCCAATTCGCATTTTAGGACAGATTTCACTAATTAAACTAGAGTAGGGCTCCTTAAGTCATACATGGGCGGTTGGGTGCCCATGGCTGGCTTGGGGGAGACCCCCAAGGGGGGGCCCCCCCCACCCGGATTCGTCCACAAGGGGGCGCCACCTGTCATTTTAGGACGGTTTTCACTAGGAGAACCAGGGGATGGCTCCTGACTCACACATGGGCGTGCTGGGTGCCCATGGCCGGGTTGGGGGGGGACCCCAAGGGGGGGCAAACCCCCCCACCCGGATTCGACCACAAGGGGGCGCCACCTGTCATTTTAGGACAGTTTTCACTAGGAGAACCAGGGGATGGCTCCTGACTCACACATGGGCGTGCTGAGGGTCCATGGCCGGGTTGGGGGGGGACCCCCAAGGGGGGGCAAACCCCACTTAACCGTTCACCTGGAAATCGGATGGTTTTCACTAGGAGAACGAGGGGATGGCTCCTGACTCACACATGGCTGAAATGGGTGCTCTTGGTCGGATTGGGGTGGAGGGTCAGCTGATTTTCAGCCATGGGGTGGCGCGAATTCGCATTTTAGGACGGATTTCACTAATTAAACTAGAGTAGGGCTCCTTCAGTCATACATGGGTGGGTTGGTGCCCATGGCTGGCTTGGGGGAGACCCCCAAGGGCGGGGCCCACCCGGAATCGTCCACAAGGGGGCGCCACCTGTCATTTTAGGACGGTTTTCACTATGAGAAACAGGGGATGGCTCCTGACTCACACATGGACGTGCTGGGTGCCCATGGCCGGGTTGGGGGGGAGACCCCAAGTGGGGGCAAACCCCCCACCCGGATTCGACCAAAAGGGGCCGCCACCTGTCATTTTAGGACGGTTTTCACTAGGAGAACCAGGGGATGGCTCCTGAATCACAAATGGGCGTGCTGGGTGCCAATGGCCGGGTTGGGGGGGGACCCCAAGGGGGGGGCAAACCCCCCCACCCGGATTCGACCAAAAGGGGCCGCCACCTGTCATTTTAGGAAGGTTTTCACTAGGAGAACAAGGGGGTGGCTCCTGACTCAAACATGGGCGTGCTGAGTGCCCATGGCCGGGTTGGGGGGGGGACCCCAAGGTGGGGGCAAACCCCCCTTAACCGTTCACCATGTAATCGGACGGTTTTCACTAGGAGAACCAGGGGATGGCTCCTGACTCACACATGGACGTGCTAGGGGTCCATGGCCGGGTTGGGGGGGGGGGACCCCAAGGGGGGGGGCAAACCCCCCTTAACCGTTCACCTGGAAATCGGATGGTTTTCACTAGGAGAACAGCTCCTAGGGGCTGCCTGCTCTGCCCCCCTGTGGACAGGTTCACTCACTCACACAGACACACCTATTCACTTGTGCCTTCTCCCATTGGTCCAGGGTGATCAGGCCTATAATTTGAGACCATTTGGGAAAAGATTAGAGCTTTCTGTCATTTTGAAACGCACACAGGCAGTTTTGCACTATACTGCTATTTTGAATGTACAGCAAAACCAGGTCATTTTGAGGTTGAATAGCTACTTGAGTTGATTGGTTCTACTGAAATTACCAACAGGCATCAGTCCAGGGTGATCAGGCCTATAATTTGAGACCATTTGGGAAAAGATTAGAGCTTTCTGTCATTTTGAAACTCCCACAGGTATTTTTGCTGACATCCATGCAGGCCCACATTGACCTTGTGACCTCTGGAGCACCATGCATCTTGTTCTACACTCCCTGCCTAGTAAAGGACATCTCCCATGGGTCTGAGAGTACAGCTCACTCCATGGACCTCCATGCCTCTATTTAAACACTCTCTGCCTATTAAAACACTCTCACCCATGGGCCTGAGAGTACAGCTCACTCCCTGGTCATCCAGAGGTGCAGCAGGCTAGGAGAAAGGGGCTGCCTGCTCTGGCCCCCTGTAGGACAGGTTCACTCACTCACACAGACACACCTTTTCACTTGGGGGTTTCTCCCTCATGCCCTGCTGACATCCATGCAGGCCCACATTGACCTTGTGACCTCTGGAGCTCCATGCATCTTGTTCTACACTCCCTACCTAGTAAAACCCTTTATCACATGGGCCTGAGAGTACAGCTCATTTGAGACCAGTTGGGAAAAGATTTTCTGTCATTGTTAAATGCCCACAAGAAGTTTCACATTATACTGCTGTTTTGAATGTACAGCAAAACCAGGTAGTTTTGAGGTTGAATAGCTACTTGGGTTGGATGGTTCCACTGAAATTACCAACAGGCCTTTAATTTGAGACCATTTGGGTAAAGATTAGAGCTTTCTTTCCATTTTAAATCACACCAGGCAATATGTAATATAAATCTGATTTGGTTGAAGTGCTGGGAAGAACTACTCCACAGTAGATCCACGTTGCCTTTCAACTTTTTTCAAATAGGTTAAATCCTTCCAAAATGTCAAATGTGTGATTAGGCAACCCTATATATATTCTAATGCTGTTACTTTCATTTGAGAAATGTTTAAATGCTGTGTGGATCTTCTGTGGAGATGTTTTTCCCCAGCATTTCAACCTCCCTCCTCCCTGACCCAACAGCATAATGCATGGGGAATGGCATGTTATATATGAACATTCATTTTGAAGACAATTGCCCACCCAAGGTGTTGTCGCCTAGGCCATTGCATCCTTTTTATTGCCCAACGAGACATTCCGGTACAGGAAGAACTGTTGTTTGACTATGGAGTGTCAAGAAAATATTTTGGTGTAGAAGGATAAGATTTTGGAATGGCTTGACAGCTAGGCCAGTCAGCACGAAATCACCAATAGCTGATGGGACTCAAAAATATCCTTAAACCCCTTTTTAAAATATACATCTGTAATTTTGTAATATATTTAGCCTTGCATGTTCAACTTAAATTTCAGTTTTGGGTATCTGCACTTTAAAATAAACAACACATTTAAAAGAAAACCTGCATGTTGTTTTTATTTTCACCCTTGTCTATGGCAGATGCCATCTTCCTAAAAAATGTCTCAGGTGTTGTCAGGCCATTGTTCTGATGTTTGAAGCTCCTCAAGTTGAGGAATTTCACACCTCTGTCTGGGGGTTTCACAAGCCGAAAGGTTTAGATAGGAATTATTATGGGCAGTAGTCTGAATTGTGGCATGGATGTAGCTCAGTTGGTAGAGCATGGTGTTTGCAATGCCAGGGTTGTGGGTTCGATTCCCACTGGGGGAAGGTATGAAAAAAATAATTACACAAAACATATATGCATCCATTAACTTTAAGTCAGCCTGGGTAAGAGTGTCTGTTAAATGTAAAGCACGGTGTTTACCCTGCAGTGTTTAAATCTGACCTCCAGAGGTGTTGTGAAGCTGGAGGTGAGGTCTTTGCCAGATCAGCACCTGGCCCCTCATCAAAGATACTGGTTTGTCACACACACGCACACACACACAAACACTCACACACAGACACACACACACACACAAACACACACACACACACAAACACAATAATCCTCATAGCATCCTCACAGTAAGTAGTAGAACTGGGATGAAAAACAGAAATGATCGACACCGATCACTTATCAAAAGCATTTAGCTGATATCGTCGCCTATACTAGAGAAATGTGATGTTTGAAATGAAATAAGTTTGCTAATATGGGTGATTGTTACAGTTTTTTACAATCACTTTGGCACTAATTTCAGAACCTTGACGTCATTTTTCAAAACTCTAGACACAAAACTCAAAACGGTCATCACTTGTAACACAGGCTGTCCAATGTTCAAAACATTGCATTGTGCATTCATATCTTTAAATAAATCTTACACTTGCACAATCATTGATTCAAAATACAAATGTATTGTGAAATACCAATGAAACGTTAATTTAGATCACCCACACACAAGCAACCAATAGTTTCACTGTGTCATTGTTCGTACAATCATTAAATATTGTAGTACAAAATAGGTGATACATGTTTCATTATGGTACTACATGTAAATACATCCCTGTAAAAGTACTGCAGTAGTAGAGAGAATGCCACAGACACAGTGGAATCATTGAACAAAATCTGAAATATATTGATGAAAAACAATACAGTACTGTAAAACATAAACTTGCTTGCTTGTACTGTAAAAAGCAAAACATAGGAGTGATTACTGTACTTCTACATTTTCATCAACTCTGTCTTGTGGTTTTGGCCACAGGTTCTCATCTACATCACAATGGATGTTTTCATTAGCCAAATATCTTGGAAAAAACCTTTGGCCATGGCGAATCCAGGCCTGACACTGGTCTGCCGTGATGTCATTGCATGCGTCATCCATGGCCTGGAGAAGAGTGACTTGTTCATGAGGGCGCCTATCATAAACCTTCCATCTCCATGTGGAGAAATATTCCTTAATCGGGTTAAGGAAAGGAGAGTATGGGGGTAAATACTGGGTGGTCAATTGTGCATGGGCCTGAAACCATGCTTGCATGATATGAGCATGGTGGAACCTGACATTATCACACACAATGACATAGGTCAGGCCACCAGCTCTACAGGCCTGATCGAGCTCATCAAGGAAGGTTACAAGGGGACCATAGAAACGGTGTCTGATAAAGAATGATGATGAAATATTACATCCATAGATAATGTAGTCTAATTGGTTCATGCTCCACTCTAATTGGTGACAATGAATCTCGTTACTTTGAAACTTTCATGATCTAAACATGGAATATTGTTTGTCTGTTTCCATACAACTATGCATTAAGAGTAATGCAACAGTTACTTATCATTTTGAGCAGTTGTATCAATTGATAGTTGGATAATTGTAATGAAATGAGTAGACACTCATCTGAAATGTAATGTGTGAATTGCCTTTTGAAATAGTAGTACTTTGATGTTAAGTTGTGTCATATTGAACAGGTGACTTTTGTTAAATGAACAAATGATCTTAGTTTTATGTGTATTGTATCCAAGCAATTGAAAAAAGTGTTAGAGTTTTGAAAAATGTGCATTTTGATCATTGGTTGTGAGTTTTGAGTCTAGAGTTTTGAAAAATGACGTCAAGGTTCTGAAATTAGTGTCAAAGTGATTGTAAAAAACTGTAACAGATTCAAAAAGATGCAGAGTAATCCAGGAGACGGAGCGGGCGGCGGAGATGAGTTGGTGGAGGTGAAGTGGCAGATCCAATGATGGCACGGCAGCCGCTGACAACCAGGCAGGGGTTGGGTGAAGGTCCCGGGAGAATGATGTTCATGGCTAACGATCCAGCAGGGAATGGATGTCAGGTCAGAGCTTATGAAGGGGTGATGATCAGGACCAGGTGTGCCGAAGCTGATGAGAAGCAGGTGCGGGTAATCGAGAGATCACCCGCCTAGCAACGTCGCCCGGCAACCGGACAGGGTGCGTTCAGGAACCTTCAGGAAACAGGAGATTCAGAGCAGCAAAACGGCAACACAGGCAGGTACAGACTCAGGACGCAGGGTTCATGACACAATTAGCGTGGAGCATGAACCAATTAGACTACATTATCTATGGATGAAATATTTCATCATCATTCTTTATCAGACACCGTTTCTATGGTCCCCTTGTAACCTTCCTTGATGAGCTCGATCAGGCCTGTAGAGCTGGTGGCGTGACCTATGTCATTATGTGGGATAATGTCAGGTTCCACCATACTCATATGATGCAAGCATGGTTTCAGGCCCGTGCACAATTTACCACCCTGTATTTACCCCCATACTCTCCTTTCCTTAACCCGATTGAGGAATTTTTCTTCACATGGAGATGGAAGGTTTATGATAGGCGCCCTCATGAACAAGTCACTCTTCTCCAGGCCATGGATGACGCATGCAATGACATCACAGCAGACCAGTGTCAGGCCTGGATTCGCCATGGCCAAAGGTTTTTTCCAAGATGTTTGGCTAATGAAAACATCCATTGTGATGTAGATGAGAACCTGTGGCCAAAACCACAAGACAGAGTTGATGAAAATGTGAGAAGTACAGTAATCACTCCTATGTTTAGCTTTTTACAATACAAGCAAGCAAGTTGAGGAACACTGCATTTGATGTTTTACAGTACTGTATTGTTTTTTTATCAATATATTTCAGATTTTGTTCAATGATTCCCCTGTGTCTGTAGTATTCTCTCTACTTCTGCAGTTCTTTTACTGGGATGTATTTACATGTAGTACCATAATGAAACATGTATCACCTATTTTGTGCTACAATATTTACAGTTTTTGCCTATTGCTTACACACTTTTTGCAGAATTTGGCTCATTATGTCAAAACTCAACACAAAAGCCAATCAGACATAGCACTTGGAGATTAACAACTCACATATATGCCAAAATGAAACACTGCCATCAAAACTTAACACTCCTTTCTACAAATGAAATTATTGCAACAAAACCATACACACAAGCAACATTTGAATTACACTTTCATATCAACAGAAACACACTGATGGGATTTATAGAAAACACTGCAGTCTTCATGTTTGTATTTTTATTGTCATTTTATTGTCATTGTCTTCTGTAAAACTCAAAAGTAGAATTTCTGCAGTAATCAAACAGTATTTACAAAAAAACAAACATTCTTACAGAAATTCTTAACATCAAATTTAGCAACAAACAAAAGTAAAAGAAACAATACAATTACTGGATAAATTGCTTTTGGGGGAAAAGACACATACTTGTTTTGTGTGTGTGCGCGTGGTGGGGGGCGGGGGGGATTATGGATCACGCCTTCTGTTCGGATCTGGCCACAAGACCTCGTCAACATCACAGGCAATGTCCTCGCGGGCTAGGCATCGGGGAAAATATCGCCTTGTGTGCCGAATCCACCCTTGGATTGATCCCACCTCAATGTCTCCACATGCCTCTTCCATTGCTTGCAGAACAGTCATGCGGGCATGTGGTTGCCGATCATATACTTTCCACCGCCACGCTGAAAAGAATTCCTCGATTCCATTTAGAGAGGGGCTGTAAGGGGAAAGGTATAAAACTGTGAAATGATTATGGTTGTTGAACCAATCTCGGACCAGAGCAGCCCGGTGGAAACTAACATTATCCCAGATGACAACAAACCTGGGCTGCTGTGGTCTGTCCTGCACAACTGCATGTAGTGCATCTAGAAATGCAATGATCTGTCCTGTATTGTAGGGAGCTAGAGTGGCATGATGATGCAGGACTCCTTGGACACTAATTGCAGCACACAAGGTGATATTTCCCCCACGCTGCCCAGGGACATTTACAACAGCCCTTTGTCCAACTACGTTACGGCCCCGACGCCTGGTTTTGGCCAGATTGAAGCCTGCCTCATCCACGTAGATGAACTAATGCGGCAGTTCGGCGACATCAAACTCCAGAACCGTCTGTAACAGAAAATATTGAATATTGTTACTGAAAACACATACAGGAACTACAATGTCTATATTTTCACACAAGTAGGGGCTGGATTGGGTGAGTATAGACCAAAACTACAAGCTACAGGCAGGGCAGGTGGCAGCATAAACCCTCATTCCCACATCACAATATATAGTATGTAAAGTAAAGTGACACATACCTGCACATAATCATGGCGCAAGTCCTTGACCCTGACACTGTTCCTCTCAAATGGCACCCTGTACAGCTGCTTCATTCTGAAGTTATGTTTCTGTAGGTTGCGACTTAGTGTAGAAATGCTGACCCAGTTGATATTGTTGAATTCATTTCCATTTGCAATTATGCGTTGTTGCAACTCACGAAGTCGGATTGCATTATTTTCTCTTACCATTTCAATGATGGCAAGCTCTTGTTGTTGAGTGAAGAGCCGTTCCCTTCCACCTTGAGGAGGTCGTCCAACCATTCTGTAGAAAATGCCACCACAAGATGTCATTGGTTAGGTTATTTTTCACATACTGTACTTTCAAACTGTACACAGTACTGCAACATCACAATGGTATTCCTTTACATATACAGTACTTCACAGTACTATCCATTTTTGTATAGTATAGTTAGTACAGTAATACTGTAATATCATACAGAATCATGTGACACATACAGTAGGTACAGTCTGGAGTAGAAACTTGAAGATATACCTGTTCTCCAGTCGGAATGTCCTTATTATCGATGCTACTGTGTAGCGACTGAGGTTAGGGTGGACTCTTTGCCCAGCCTCTCTCATGGACAGGCCATGATTTATCACATGGTCCACCAGAGTAGCCCTGATGTCATCTAATATACGTCTCCGCACTGGTCCTCTTCCTCATCCGACTCCTCTCTCTCTTTGTCCTCCTCTTACTCTGACTCTCATTGCCTCCATGCTTGCAAAGTTAAAAATGGCTTACCTGAGGCCTATTTGTAGTGCTAAGGCTCAGACTGATTGGTGTTCCGTTTTCTGTGCAAGTGTTTTCAGGTGTGTATGTAAGTGCATACAATTGCCAGATGTGTTTTGTATTTTGAACAGAGTGTTTTCCCAATGATAACAGGTGATTTCGTTTTCGAACAACGTGTCTAATGTAAGAAAACGTGTGTAGTGTTTCACAATAAGTGTGTTACAGAAATGCAAACAGAAATACAAAGTGCAAAGTTGACATTGTGTTTAAGCTATGGTTACACTGTGTTTAAGGTATGCTACAAGAAGTTTAGGTATTGAGGCTTTGGTCTAAGCATTCGGTTTTAGTGTGTAAGCAATGGGCAAAAACTGTAAATCAAGCACAAACAAAACAATAAACGACTCGTAACGTCCAACGGTAAACATATACCGACACGGAACAAAAAAAAAAAAACACAAAGTGAAAAACAGACAGTTAAATATGGCTCCCAATCAGAGACAACCAGCCAACAGCTGACACTCGTTGCCTCTGATTGGGAGTCACTAAGGCAAACATAGAAAACAACAAACCAGAACCCCCAACATAGAAACACACCACATAGAACAAACACACCCTGGCTCAACAACTAGAGTCCCATAGCCAGGGTGTGACACACTCCCTCCACCCTTCCTCTGCCTGTCAGCCTCTAGTCAAATACATTCTATTTCCACAACACACTCCTCCCACTAAAACACACCTCCAACTCCTCCCATGCTGTCAGCTCACAGTCAAATTCAGTCTTTTACCATTAAATCAATTCATCATTCAGTCAATTCCATTCCTGTTACAAAAATGTACACTATGGCTTTAACTAATAAAGTCCACTACTGGGATTGTTACGGATACAGGTATCCTGTGTCTTTTTGTGTTTCCTCTCCTTCTGCCCTAATAACAGGTGTCCTGCATGTTCCTGATTGGTGGTCGTTGAGGTGTCTGCTGATTGCTAAGGTGGACCAATCAGTGAACATTCCTCTGCATTGCACCACCTGTTTCTGGTTTTCAATCACACATCACATTGTATAAAAAACAGTCAGTTGTGTTTGTTGAGAAGAAGACTATTTTCCCTATGTGAGTATGGATACTGTGGTGTAATGTGTACTCACTAATTTGCTGATCACTCTGTTTGGTAACTGTGTGTGTTTCTGGGAAAAGGGGAGTTTATGCTAGCTGCCCTTGGGCGTACATTACCCGTAGGAAGAAATCTGTCTAAACACACTAGTTAGACCTGAGCGGACCACCCCCTGTACTTTTGTATGATTAGCAGTAGCTTAGTGGTTCTTGAGGCAGGCAATATCAGTTTAGGTTTTTTTTACACTATTGTTTCATTTCTTGGTTCCTGCTCAGCCCTTTTTCCCAAACCTTTACCGTGTGTTCACACAAACATTTTATGTTTGACGGTAGTTTATGGTTGTCGTGTAGTTTTTCGTTCTCACTGTTCCATGTCATCATCCTAATATGCATGGATTATGTTACGGGTCTCATGTCCATCCACCCTAGACGTTTAAAGCCACGGGGTTCGTAACAGGGATACTCTACTGTAGAAATACATTTAAAATGTTCTGTCCTTTGACTGTTTTTGATGAATTTATCAATGGGATGGCTGACTTGACTGCTTTCCCATGGCAATTAGTTACAATGGAATTTGACATAAGATTTATTGTTAAACCTTTCACAAGCCGAAAGGTTTAGATAGGAATTATTATGGGCAGTAGTCTGAATTGTGGCATGGATGTAGCTCAGTTGGTAGAGCATGGTGTTTGCAATGAAAGGGTTGTGGGTTCGATTCCCACTGGGGGAAGGTATGAAAAAAATAATTACACAAAAAATATATGCATCCATTAACTTTAAGTCAGCCTGGGTAAGAGTGTCTGTTAAATGTAAAGCACGGAGTTTACCCTGCAGGGTTGAAATCTGACCTCCAGAGGTATTGTGAGGTGTGAAGCTGAATGAGCCATCTCATTTGCGTATGCGTAAATCTAGCCTGAATGGAATATTTTATTGTGGAAAGAGGTTGGGCCAATCTGATTGTATATATACTGACCAAGGCAACAGTATATACTCCACTTCAGAAAAGAGAATTCAACTGAGCGCAACGACAACACTCTTTCCTTCTGGGAGCTGATATTTTGGATTATTGCTTTTTTCCTTATTCTGCAGAGATTTCTTCGTGATTGTGTTATTACTTCCTTCATTTTTCAGCAAGATGGCATCTGCAAATGCAACTGGTTCAAGGTAATGTACCTCTATAATTATTCCATGTATATTACTGTTAGTATGTTGCTGTTATTAATGTTAGTAGTAGGCCCAAAATGAAGCTTGACCTAAATTTGAGGTGCTTTTGTGTGAGCATTATAAGCTTTGAGGCCAGAAACACAATTAAACCACAGTAACGTTGCTGTTATTAATGTTAGCAGTAGCTCTGCTAGCACCAGTAATAATAGGTGTGTAAGTATTGACATACTGCTAGTAACTTCATTACATGTACTTACTGTGCATTTACTGTCTTACAGAAAACAAAGAAGGATCCCTCTTGTCTGCAGATTTTGCTTGAAGAACCAGGACACCCTCTCTCGACACCTCAGCAGAGTGTGCATGAAGTTAAAAACAAAACAAGAGATTGTTCAAGAAGTCGCCGCTGCCCGAGATTCCATGATAGAGCATCTTTGCAAAGGCAGGATCTTTGACTACAGCTTACTGAGCTGTATTGTTATACAACAAGACAGACTCCAACTCCTGATCCAGAAGCTTGAAGAAACGGGTCATATTGTTAAGAACAAGCCAGAAGTCAAACAAGCACCTGTGTAAGCTATTTCTTACACTGATAAAATAATATATATGCAAGTTACATCATATTTCAACTCATTATAACTGTTGTCCAATTATGTTTGATTGTAATATATTATAATATAATTGTTTTTGTTTATCTGTATGATATTTCAGCCAAGTGGAAGTGGCTCATGTGTTGACACCAACTGAAGATGCAGATGCTGAATCAGACAACAACACGGAGGATGACAAGTCTGCCTTGTACCAACCGTAAGTAAATATAAATAATCTCATAAACAACTACTACACATAAGTATATAAGTGAACATGGATGTATTTTATTGATTCTAATCTGCATACCAAATGTTTTCCAGACCAATGAACCAGTCATGTGACAACAAACTGAGAAAGGCAATGCAAATGAGTGGTTTGTACCAAAAGCACCCTCTGGATTGTGATCTGCTGGCTGGATTTGCCAAATATCTCCGTGATGACCACAACATTCCCAATTTCAAACAGGAGGTATGTACAGCAATTTTACTTTAATTTAACTGTTGAAATATTTTAATGAGAATTACTTAATTACAAAGTAGTTATTAACTATGCAACTAACATTATTTTCATTTTCATGTACAGGTTGCAAATGTGTCTAGGTTTTTGTTTTACATGGACTCCACCAAACCTTCCCTGGATTTTGTCAATAAATTGGAGCAAAGCAGGTCCTTTTTTACCAAGCTTGCAAACATTGGACAGAAGAAGCAAACAATTGCAAACTACATGAAGAATCTGAAGAGGTTTCTTCGCTACATCACGACGTCAACAAACCTCATCCAGACAGAAAGGAGCTTGTATGAGCAATGCAAGCATTTCCAGGACTGCCTGCATGACTTACAGAAGTCCATGAGCAAGCAGGTGTCTCATGAAATTACCGGGAAAAGGTGTATATATTTAAAATTGATCCTCACGGAAATGTAGTTAACATTTTAAGTGTGTATTGTTGTTGTTCTTCAAATCATTAACGTATTATTGTTTTTCTGCAGGTACACACAGATGATGACAGTTGCAAAGACACCGAAAGAATGTGTGGCAGTCTTGGAGGTGGCCAAGAAAGACTTTCTGGGTGTCATTGGGAAGGC
Organism: Coregonus lavaretus; assembly: GCF_964263955.1. Taxonomy (NCBI): domain Eukaryota; kingdom Metazoa; phylum Chordata; class Actinopteri; order Salmoniformes; family Salmonidae; genus Coregonus; species Coregonus lavaretus. The sequence goes on along the minus strand of NW_028160276.1, from coordinate 63,548 downwards.
CAAGAGTGAAGAATCTTTGGATGAACCTGAACAACTGCTCATGCTGTACTACCTGGAGTCTCTGCTCATGCTGAAACATCTCCAAAGGGCTGGAGTTGTAAAAAATATGACCGTAAGTTACCTAATGTCATTTAATTGCTATAATGTTGAATCGTATTTGCTTTTTTGGCATATGTTTTATTGATATGTCACATTTTTTATTGTAGCTGAACGAATGGCTCTCAAGGAAGGAGTGCATCTTGCCAAATGGTGAGAAATGGACTGTCATCGGTGTTAAGCAACACAAGACAGCGACACAGCAGGTGGCAACCGTTTCGTTAGACGAGGAGGAAGATGCAGTAAGTATATTTACCACAATCTGGTTATTGTGAATGAGATTGATTTAATACAAACCTGTTAAATATGTTTTTTTTGGTCTACATTTTCAGTGGTTGGATACGTACTACCGACATGTTCGACCAGCTTTTCTTAAAAAATGTGATGACGTGGAAGAAGATGAGAGATTCTTCATTTCCACAGTTGGAAGAGCCATCTACAACCCTTCCAATGACCTACAAAGGTTTCATGCCAAGTAAGTCGAACACTGTTAAGAACAACACTGTTTTTATCATTACACAATACTTTTATGACAGTACAGTTTTCTAAAACCAAAACTGTTTTATCTTGTTCTTTCATCAGATACAAACTCCCCAACATCACCAGCCAGGTAGCAAGGCGAATCTTTGAGACGCATACCAAAGCCAACTTCACGGATGCAGAGAAGGCACTTGTTGCTGACTACTTGGCCCATACAACTGCTACAGCTGACAGGCACTACCGCATGAAGACACCACTCAATGCCTGCATGGGAATGAAGCTGATCTCCAAAGTTGCCATGTCCAGTGACTCTGTAAGTATTTATACTCATTATATAAATGACCCTTTACAATGTCTTGTAAAGTTGTTACATATGGCTAACACGTTTTTGTTATTTTCCCTTTTTCAAGTAATGAGACTGCAGGCCCCTCCTCCGCAAGAACAAGTTGTAGAACAGGAGCATTGTCCAGCAGCCAAACGTTGGATGAGGCACAGGCCTTGAACCTCTTCTATCAAAGCTTCCCTGTCACAATTGATGGACAATCAATCAAAAAGAAGGACAGGCTACTGATTGCAGGAAGGCATGAGAGATACTGCTTTGACAAGTGGAGAAACCAGCAAGAGAAAATGAGACGGGATTATGTGATCGGTAAGATGCAGCTAAAATACAATAGACTGAATACAATTTTAACATATTAGGTATTACGAGAATGTACTTGATTTATGGTCACATAACTACGACTGTAAGTAGTCCTGGATAAGGGCTTCTGCTATTGAGTAAATGACATGAATAATAACACATGTATTTTTGTCTTTGCATTGTTACAGCTCACTTCCCCAGAAGAGAACCCACTGCCAGAAAAGCAGAGAAATACATTAGAACTGGGAGAAGAACAAAGTGAAGGTGGAGGATGTCCTTCGTTACGGAAATTTGCTGAAGGGGAAGTCGTCTGTGACTACCACGGTCTCCCACTCTCAGGGAAGCAGGGGAAAGAGCTTTTGGCAGCAACAGATGAAGACGAGATGGGGTACCTATATTTCTACAGGGATGTATCAGGGAAAATGTGCTGCATAGATGCCAAGACTGTGCCCTGCCCTTGCCACCCAGAGAAGGACAAAATTGGACGGAGGATCAACCACTCCAGAAAGAGAAGCAACATTAAAGCTCAGCTTCAGCAACTTGAAGAGGATGGCAAAGTGTGGAACGTCATCCTTTTCATTGTCCAACGAGACATTCCGGTGCAGGAAGAACTGTTTGACTATGGGATGTCAAGAAAATCTTTTGGTGGAGAAGGATAAGATTTTGGAATGGCTTGACAGCTAGGCCAGTCAGCACGAAATCACCAATAGCTGATGGGACTCAAAATATCCTTAAACCCCTTTTTTTAAATGTACATCTGTAATTTTGTAATATTTATATGTTCAACTTAAAATTCAGTTTTGGGTATCTGCACTTTAAAATAAACAACACATTTAAAAGAACCTGCATATTGTTTATATTTCCACCCTTGTCTATGGCAGATGCCATCTGGGATGTAATATTTCATCATCATTCTTTATCAGACACCGTTTCTATGGTCCCCTTGTAACCTTCCTTGATGAGCTCGATCAGGCCTGTAGAGCTGGTGGCGTGACCTATGTCATTGTGTGGGATAATGTCAGGTTCCACCATGCTCATATGGTGCAAGCATGGTTTCAGGCCCATGCACAATTTACCACCCTGTATTTACCCCCATACTCTCCTTTCCTTAACCCGATTGAGGAATTTTTCTTCACATGGAGATGGAAGGTTTTATTTTAGGCGCCCTCATGAACAAGTCACACTTCTCCAGGCCATGGATGACGCATGCAATGACATCGCGGCAGACCAGTGTCAGGCCTGGATTCGCCATGGCCAAAGGTTTTTTCCAAGATGTTTGGCTAATGAAAACATCCATTGTGATGTAGATGAGAACCTGTGGCCAAAACCACAAGACAGAGTTGATGAAAATGTGAGAAGTACAGTAATCACTCCTATGTTAAGCTTTTTACAATACAAGCAAGCAAGTTGAGGAACACTGCATTTGATGTTTTACAGTACTGTATTGTTTTTTTATCAATATATTTCAGATTTTGTTCAATGATTCCACTGTGTCTGTAGTATTCTCTCTACTTCTGCAGTACTTTTACAGGGATGTATTTACATGTAGTACCATAATGAAACATGTATCACCTATTTTGTACTACAATATTTACAGTTTTTGCCTATTGCTTACACACTTTTTGCAGAATTTGGCTCATGTCAAAACTCAACACACAAGCAAATCAGACATAGCACTTGGAGATTAACAACTCACATATATGCCAAAATGAAACACTGCCATCAAAACTTAACACTCCTTTCTACAAATGAAATTCTTGCAACAAAACCATACACACAAGCAACATTTGAATTACACTTTCATATCACCAGAAACACACTGATGGGCTTTATATAAAACACTGCAGTCTTCGTGTTTCTATTTTTTTGTCAATGTCTTCTGTAAAACTCAAAAGTAGAATTTCTGCAGTAATCAAACAGTATTTACAAAAAAGTTTTTACAAAAAACAAACATTCTTACAGAAATTATTAACATCAATTTTAGCAACAAAACAAAAGTAAAAAAACAAAACAATTACTGGATAAATTGCTATTGGGGGAAAAAACATATACTTGTTTTGTGTGTGTGGTGGGGGGCGGGGGGGATTATGGATCACGCCTTCTGTTCGGATCTGGCCACAAGACCTCGTCAACATCACAGGCAATGTCCTCGCGGGCTAGGCATCGGGGAAAATATCGCCTTGTGTGCCGAATCCACCCTTGGATTGATCCCACCTCAATGTCTCCACATGCCTCTTCCATTGCTTGCAGAAGAGTCATGCGGGCATGTGGTTGCCGATCATATACTTTCCACCGCCACGCTGAAAAGAATTCCTCGATTGCATTTAGAAAGGGGCTGTAAGGGGAAAGGTATAAAACTGTGAAATTATCATGGTTGTTGAACCAATCTCGGACCAGAGCAGCCCGGTGGAAACTAACATTATCCCAGATGACAACAAACCTGGGCTGCTGTGGTCTGTCCTGCACAACTGTAGTGCATCTAGAAATGCAATGATCTGTCCTGTATTGTAGGGAGCTAGAGTGGCATGATGATGCAGGACTCCTTCGACACTAATTGCAGCACACAAGGTGATATTTCCGCCACGCTGCCCAGGGACATTTACAACAGCCCTTTGTCCAACTACGTTACGGCCCCGACGCCTGGTTTTGGCCAGATTGAAGCCTGCCTCATCCACGTAGATGAACTAATGCGGCAGTTCGGCGGCATCAAACTCCAGAACCGTCTGTAACAGAAAATATTGAATATTGTTACTGAAAACACATACAGGAACTACAATGTCTATATTTTCACACAAGTAGGGGCTGGGTTGAGTGAGTATAGACCAAAACTACAAGCTACAGGCAGGGCAGGTGGCAGCATAAACCCTCATTCCCACATCACAATATATAGTATGTTAAGTAAAGTGACACATACCTGCACATAATCATGGTGCAAGTCCTTGACCCTGACACTGTTCCTCTCAAATGGCACCCTGTACAGCTGCTTCATTCTGAAGTTATGTTTCTGTAGGATGCGACTTAGTGTAGAAATGCTGACCCTGTTGATATTGTTGAATTAATTTCCATTTGCAATTATGCGTTGTTGCAACTCACGAAGTCGGATTGCATTATTTTCTCGGACCATTTCAATGATGGCAAGCTCTTGTTGTTGAGTGAAGAGCCGTTCCCTTCCACCTTGAGGAGGTCGTCCAACCATTCTGTAGAAAATGCCATCACAAGATGTCATTGGTTGGGTTATTTTTCACATACTGTACTTTCAAACTGTACACAGTACTGCAACATCACAATGGTATTCCTTTACATATACAGTTCTTCACAGTACTATCCATTTTTGTATAGTATAGTTAGTACAGTAATACTGTAATATGATACAGAATCATGTGACACATACAGTAGGTACAGTCTGGAGTAGAAACTTGAAGATATAGCTGTTCTCCAGTCGGAATGTCCTTATTATCGATGCTATGGGCAAAAACTGTAATGATTGTACGAACAATGACACAGTGAAACTATCGGTTGCTTGTGTGTGGGTGATCTAAATTAAAGTTTCATTGGTATTTCACAATACATTTGTATTTTGAATCAATGATTGTGCAAGTGTAAGATTTATTTAAAGATATGAATGCACAATTCAATGTTTTGAACATTGGACAGCCTGTGTTACAAGTGATGACTCTCTCTCTCTCTCTCTCTCTCTCTCTCTCTCTCTCTCTCTCTCTCTCTCTCTCTCTCTCTCTCTCTCTCTCTCTCTCTCTCTCTCTCTTTCCCCATCTCTCTCTCTCTCTCTCTCCATCTTTCTTTTCATCGTCCCTCTCTCCGTTGGCTCCAGTACTCTAGCTGGTTCTGGTGTCTGGCAGGGACACAGTCCCCAGTGTTTGTCTTTGGTGCCCTCTTCTGGCTGTATGAAACATAGCTATACTGTATCTATAGGACGGGTGTTAAACTCTTTTAGCTCTGCAGGTTTTAGCTCCTTCCTTGTCCTTTATTGATCAATTAACATCATTGATTAGTTAGAAACTGCCCTCACCAGGTTGTCTAGGTTTTAATTGATTAGTTAGAAACTGCCCTCACCAGGTTGTCTAGGTTTTAATTGATTAGTTAGAAACTGCCCTCACCAGGTTGTCTAGGTTTTAATTGATTAGTTAGAAACTGCCCTCACCTGGTTGTCTAGGTTTTAATTGATTAGTTAGAAACTGCCCTCACCAGGTTGTCTAGGATTTAATTGATTAGTTAGAAACTGCCCTCACCAGGTTGTCTAGGTTTTAATTGATTAGTTAGAAACTGCCCTCACCAGGTTGTCTAGGTTTTAATTGATTAGTTAGAAACTGCCCTCACCTGGTTGTCTAGGTTTTAATTGATTAGTTAGAAACTGCCCTCACCTGGTTGTCTAGGTTTTAATTGAAATGAATTGAAAGGAAATAACTAAAACCATTAGTCAGTCTGACACCCCTGCTATAGATGGGTTGGTTACTTAGCAACAAAACCGACGTGTGCGCAACTATGAGTCAAAACAGATGGGGTTGGCTTAGATTGTCGACAACATGTAAACTATTTTTCTTCTCCATTGTTTATTGAAAACAAATACATACCATCCTGACCCGTGGTATAACATAACCTTACATACCACCCAGCCATGTGGCATAACATAACATTACATACCATCCAGCCCCCGTGGTATAACATAACCTTACATACCATCCAGCCCTGTGGTATAACATAACCTTACATGCCATCAAGCCCTGTGGTATAACATGACCTTACATATCATCAAGCCCTGTGGTATAACATAACCTTACATACCATCCAGCCCTGTGGTATAACATAACCCTACATACCATCCAGCCCTGTGGTATAACATAACATTACATGCCATCAAGCCCTGTGGTATAACATAACCTTACATACCATCCAGCCCTGGTGTATAACATAACCCTACATACCATCCAGCCCCTGTGGTATAAAATTACCTGACATACCATCCAGCCCTGTGGTATAACATAACCTTACATACCATCCAGCCCTGGTGTATAACATAACCCTACATACCATCCAGCCCTGTGGTATAAAATTACCTGACATACCATCCAGCCCTGTGGTATAACATAACCTTACATACCATCCAGCCCTGGTGTATAACATAACCCTACATACCATCCAGCCCCTGTGGTATAAAATTACCTGACATACCATCCAGCCCTGTGGTATAACATAACCTTACATACCATCCAGCCCTGGTGTATAACATAACCCTACATACCATCCAGCCCCTGTGGTATAAAATAACCTGACATACCATCCAGCCCCATAGTATAACATAACCTTACATACCATCCAGCCCCTGTGGTATAAAATTACCTGACATACCATCCAGCCCTGTGGTATAACATAACCTTACATACCATCCAGCCCTGGTGTATAACATAACCCTACATACCATCCAGCCCCTGTGGTATAAAATAACCTGACATACCATCCAGCCCCATAGTATAACATAACCTTACATACCATTCGCCCCATAGTTTAACATAAACTTACATACAATCCAGCCCTGTTATATAACATAACATTACATACCACCCAGCCCCCGTGGTATAACCTTACATACCATCCAGCCCCGTGCTATAACATAACCCTACATACCATCCAATCCTGTGGTATAACATAACCTTATATACCATCCGCCCCATAGTTTAACATAAACTTACATACAATCCAGCCCTGTTATATAACATAACATTACATACCACACAGCCCCCGTGGTATAACCTTACATACCATCCTGACCCGTGGTATAACATAACCCTACATACCATCCAGCCCCTGTGGTATAACATAACCTTACATACCATCCAGCCATGTGGTATAACATAACATTACATACCACCCAGCTCTGTGGTATAACATAACCTTACATACAATCCAGCCCCGTGCTATAACATAACCTTACATACCATCCAGCCCCGTGGTATAACATAACCTTACATACCATCCAGCCATGTGGTATAACATAACATTACATACCACCCAGCCCTGTGGTATAACATAACCTTACATACAATCCAGCCCCGTGCTATAACATAACCTTACATACCATCCAGCCATGTGGTATAACTTAACATTACATACCACCCAGCCCTGTGGTATAACATAACCTTACATACCACCCAGCCATGTGGCATAACATAACATTACATACCATCCAGCCCCCGTGGTATAACATAACCTTACATACCATCCAGCCCTGTGGTATAACATAACCTTACATGCCATCAAGCCCTGTGGTATAACATAACCTTACATATCATCAAGCCCTGTGGTATAACATAACCTTACATACCATCCAGCCCTGTGGTATAACATAACCCTACATACCATCCAGCCCTGTGGTATAACATAACCCTACATACCATCCAGCCCTGTGGTATAACATAACCCTACATACCATCCAGCCCTGTGGTATAACATAACATTACATGCCATCAAGCCCTGTGGTATAACATAACCTTACATACCATCCAGCCCTGGTGTATAACATAACCCTACATACCATCCAGCCCCTGTGGTATAAAATTACCTGACATACCATCCAGCCCTGTGGTATAACATAACCTTACATACCATCCAGCCCTGGTGTATAACATAACCCTACATACCATCCAGCCCTGTGGTATAAAATTACCTGACATACCATCCAGCCCTGTGGTATAACATAACCTTACATACCATCCAGCCCTGGTGTATAACATAACCCTACATACCATCCAGCCCCTGTGGTATAAAATTACCTGACATACCATCCAGCCCTGTGGTATAACATAACCTTACATACCATCCAGCCCTGGTGTATAACATAACCCTACATACCATCCAGCCCCTGTGGTATAAAATAACCTGACATACCATCCAGCCCCATAGTATAACATAACCTTACATACCATCCAGCCCCTGTGGTATAAAATTACCTGACATACCATCCAGCCCTGTGGTATAACATAACCTTACATACCATCCAGCCCTGGTGTATAACATAACCCTACATACCATCCAGCCCCTGTGGTATAAAATAACCTGACATACCATCCAGCCCCATAGTATAACATAACCTTACATACCATTCGCCCCATAGTTTAACATAAACTTACATACAATCCAGCCCTGTTATATAACATAACATTACATACCACCCAGCCCCCGTGGTATAACCTTACATACCATCCAGCCCCGTGCTATAACATAACCCTACATACCATCCAATCCTGTGGTATAACATAACCTTATATACCATCCGCCCCATAGTTTAACATAAACTTACATACAATCCAGCCCTGTTATATAACATAACATTACATACCACACAGCCCCCGTGGTATAACCTTACATATCATCCTGACCCGTGGTATAACATAACCCTACATACCATCCAGCCCCTGTGGTATAACATAACCTTACATACCATCCAGCCATGTGGTATAACATAACATTACATACCACCCAGCTCTGTGGTATAACATAACCTTACATACAATCCAGCCCCGTGCTATAACATAACCTTACATACCATCCAGCCCCGTGGTATAACATAACCTTACATACCATCCAGCCATGTGGTATAACATAACATTACATACCACCCAGCCCTGTGGTATAACATAACCTTACATACAATCCAGCCCCGTGCTATAACATAACCTTACATACCATCCAGCCATGTGGTATAACTTAACATTACATACCACCCAGCCCTGTGGTATAACATAACCTTACATACCATCCAGCCATGTGGTATAACTTAACCTTACATACCATCCAGCCCTGTGGTATAACTTAACATTACATACCATCCAGCCATGTGGTATAACATAACCTTACATACCATCCAATCCTGTGGTATAACATAACCTTACATACCACCCAGCCCTGTAGTATAACATAACCCTACATACCATCCAGCCCCTGTGGTATAACATAACCCTACATACCATCCAGCCCTGTGGTATAACATAACCTTACATGCCATCAAGCCCTGTGGTATAACATAACCTTACATATCATCAAGCCCTGTGATATAACATAACCTTACATACCATCCAGCCCCTTGGTATAACATAACCTTACATACCATCCAGCCCCTTGGTATAACATAACCTTACATACCATCCAGCCCTGTGGTATAACATAACCCTACATACCATCCAGCCCTGTGGTATAACATAACCTTACATACCATCCAGCCCTGGTGTATAACATAACCCTACATACCATCCAGCCCCTGTGGTATAAAATAACCTGACATACCATCCAGCCCCATAGTATAACATAACCTTACATACAATCCTGACCCGTGGTATAACATAACCTTACATATCATCAAGCCCTGTGGTATAACATAACCTTACATACCATTCAGCCCCCGTGGTATAACATAACCTTACATACCATTCAGCCCCCGTGGTATAACATAACCTTACATACCATCCAGCCCTGTGGTATACATAACCTTACATACCATCCAGCCCCCGTGGTATAACATAACCTTACATACCATTCAGCCCTGTGGTATAACATAACCTTACATACCATTCGCCCCATAGTTTAACATAAACTTACATACAATCCAGCCCTGTTATATAACATAACATTACATACCACCCAGCCCCCGTGGTATAACCTTACATACCATCCAGCCCCAGTGGTATAACATAACATTACATACCACCCAGCCCTGTGGTATAACATAACCTTACATGCCATCAAGCCCTGTGGTATAACATAACCTTACATACAATCCAGTCCCGTGCTATAACATAACCTTACATACCATCCAGCTATTTGGTATAACATAACCCTACATACCATCCAGCCCCTTGGTATAACATAACCTTACATACCATCCAGCCCTGTGGTATAACATAACCCTACATACCATCCAGCCCTGTGGTATAACATAACCCTACATACCATCCAGCCCCTTGGTATAACATAACATTACATACCATCCAGCCCTGTGGTATAACATAACCCTACATACCATCCAGCCCCTTGGTATAACATAACATTACATACCATCCAGCCCTGTGGTATAACATAACCTTACATACCATCCAGCCCTGTGGTATAACATAACCTTACATACCATCCAGCCCTGTGGTATAACATAACCTTACATATCATCAAGCCCTGTGGTATAACATAACCTTACATACCATCCAGCCCCTTGGTATAACATAACCTTACATACCATCCAGCCCCTTGGTATAACATAACCTTACATACCATCAAGCCCTGTGGTATAACATAACCTTACATACCATCCAGCCCTGGTGTATAACATAACCCTACATACCATCCAGCCCCTGTGGTATAAAATAACCTGACATACCATCCAGCCCCATAGTATAACATAACCTTACATACAATCCTGACCCGTGGTATAACATAACCTTACATACCATTCGCCCCATAGTTTAACATAAACTTACATACAATCCAGCCCTGTTATATAACATAACATTACATACCACCCATCCCCCGTGGTATAACCTTACATACCATCCAGCCCTGTGGTATAACATAACCTTACATGCCATCAAGCCCTGTGGTATAACATAACCTTACATATCATCAAGCCCTGTGGTATAACATAACCTTACATATCATCAAGCCCTGTGGTATAACATAACCTTACATACCATCCAGCCCCTTGGTATAACATAACCTTACATACAATCCTGACCCGTGGTATAACATAACCTTACATACAATCCTGACCCGTGGTATAACATAACCTTACATACCATTCGCCCCATAGTTTAACATAAACTTACATACAATC
>NW_028160276.1:0-47500 GCF_964263955.1 Coregonus lavaretus | reverse complement strand
TCCTGACTCACACATGGCCGAAATGGGTGCTCTTGGTCGGATTGGGGTGGAGGGTCAGACACCCCACATGGTAACCCTCAGGTTTTCACTAGGAGAACCAGGGACCTGCTCCTGAGTCACAGAAGGCCGAAATGGGTGCTCTTGGTCGGATTGGGGTGTTGGGTCAGACACCCCACTTCCAATTGGACATGGTATCCCGACGGTTTTCACTAGGAGAACCAGGGGAGGGCTCCTTCAGTATCACATGCCCAGGATGAGTTCTCATGTCCGGCTTGGGGGAGACCCCAAGGGGCTTGTGTGTTGGGGATGGGGGGTGTTGGGGGTGGGGGTGCACTGCCCCCCAGCTGATTTTCGGCCATGGGGTGGCGCCATTTCGCATTTTAGAACGGATTTCACTAGGAGAACCAGAGGAGGGCTCCTTCAGTCACACATGCCCAGGATGGGTGCTCATGTCTGGCTTGGGGGATGACCCCGAGGGGCTTGGGGGTTGGGGGTGGGGGGAGTTTGGGGTGGGGGTGCACTATCCCCCAGCTGATTTTCGGCCATGGGGTGGCGCCAATTCGCATTTTAGGACAGATTTCACTAATTAAACTAGAGTAGGGCTCCTTCAGTCATACATGGGCGGTTGGGTGCCCATGGCTGGCTTGGGGGAGACCCCCAAGGGGGGGCCCACCCGGATTCGTCCACAAGGGGGCGCCACCTGTCATTTTAGGACGATTTACACTATGAGAACCAGGGGATGGCTCCTGACTCACACATGGACGTGCTGAATGCCCATGGCCGGCTTGGGGGAGACCCAAAGGGGGGGCCCCACCCCCCCCACCCGGATTCGTCCACAAGGGGGCGCCACCTGTCATTTTAGGACGGTTTACACTATGAGAACCAGGGGATGGCTCCTGACTCACACATGGTTGTGCTGGGTGCCCATGGCCGGCTTGGGGGAGACCCCAAGGGGGGGCCCCAACCCCCCTCCACCCAGATTCGTCCACAAGGGGGCACCACCCGTCATTTTAGGACGGTTTACACTAGGAGAACCAGAGGAGGGCTCCTTCAGTCACACATGCCCAGGATGGGTGCTCATGTCTGGCTTGGGGGAGACCCCGTTGGGCTTGGGGGTTGGGGGTGTGGGGTGATTGGGGTGGGGGTGCACTACCACCCAGCTGATTTTCGGCCATGGGGTGGCGCCAATTCCCATTTTAGGACGGATTTCACTAATAAACTAGGATAGGGCTCCTTCAGTCATACATGGGCGGGTGGGTGCCCATGTCTGGCTTGGGGGAGACCCGAGACCCCCAAGGGGGGCCCCCCCCCACCCGGATCCGTCCACAAGGGGGCGCCACCTGTCATTTTAGGACGGTTTTCACTAGGAGAACCAGAGGAGGGCTCCTTCAGTCACACATGCCCAGGACGGGTGCTCATGTCTGGCTTGGGGTAGACCCCGAGGGGCTTGGGGGTTGGGGGTGGGGGGTGTTTGGGGTGGGGGTGCACTACCCCCCAGCTGATTTTCGGCCATGGGGTGGCGCCAATTCGCATTTTAGGACAGATTTCACTAATTAAACTAGAGTAGGGCTCCTTCAGTCATACATGGGCAGTTGGGTGCCCATGGCTGGCTTGGGGGAGACCCCCAAGGGGGGGGCCCATCCGGATTCGTCCACAAGGGGGCGCCACCTGTCATTTTAGGACGGTTTACACTATGAGAACCAGGGGATGGCTCCTGACTCACACATGGACGTGCTGGGTGCCCATGGCCGGCTTGGGGGAGACCCCAATGGGGGGCCCCAACCCCCCTCCACCCGGATTCGTCCACAAGGGGGCGCCACCTGTCATTTTAGGACGGTTTCCACTAGGAGAGCCAGAGGAGGGCTCCTTCAGTCACACATGCCCAGGATGGGTGCTCATGTCTGGCTTGGGGGAGACCCCGAGGCGCTTGGGGGTTGGGGGTGTGGGGTGTTTGGGGTGGGGGTGCACATCCCCCCAGCTGATTTTCGGCCATGGGGTGGCGCCAATTCACATTTTAGGACGGATTTCACTAATAAACTAGAGTAGGGCTCCTTCAGTCATACGTGGGCGGGTGGGTGCCCATGTCTGAGACCCAAAGGCCCCCCCCCCCCCCTACCCTGATTCGTCCACAAGGGGGCGCCACCTGTCATTTTAGGACGGTTTTCACTAGGAGAACCAGGGGATGGCTCCTGACTCACACATGGGCGTGCTGGGCGCCCATGGCCGGGTTGGGGGGAGACCCCTAGGGGGGGCAAACCCCCCCACCCGGATTCGACCACAAGGGGGCGCCACCTGTCATTTTAGGACAGTTTTCACTAGGAGAACCAGGGGATGGCTCCTGACTCACACATGGGCGTGCTGGGGTCCATGGCCGTGTTGGGGGGGGACCCCCAAGGGGGGGCAAACCCCACTTAACCGTTCACCTGGAAATCGGATGGTTTTCACTAGGAGAACGAGGGGATGGCTCCTGACTCACACATGGCTAAAATGGGTGCTCTTGGTCGGATTGGGGTGGAGGGTCAGACACCCCACATGGTAACCCTCCGGTTTTCACTAGGAGAACCAGGGACTGGCTCCTGAGTCTCAGAAGGCCGAAATGGGTGCTCTTGGTCGGATTGGGGTGGAGGGTCAGACACCCCACATGGTAACCCTCCGGTTTTCACTAGGAGAACCAGGGACCTGCTCCTGAGTCACACAAGGCCGAAATGGGTGCTCTTGGACGGATTGGAGTGGAGGGTCAGACACCCCCACATGGTAACCCTCCGGTTTTCACTAGGAGAACCAGGGACTGGCTCCTGAGACACACAAGGCCGACATGGGTGCACTTGGTCGGATTGGGGTGGAGGGTCAGACACCCCCACATGATATCCCAACGGTTTTCACTAGGAGAACCAGTGGAGGGCTCCTTCAGTCACACATGCCCAGGATGGGTGCTCATGTCCAGCTTGGGGGAGACCCCAAGGGACTTGTGTGTTGGGGATGGGGGGGGTGCACTGCCCCCCAGTTGATTTTCGGCCATGGGGTGGCGCCGTTTCACATTTTAGGACGGATTTCACTTGGAGAACCAGAGGAGGGCTCCTTCAGTCACACATGCCCAGGATGGGTGCTCATATCTGTCTTGGTGGAGACACCAAGGGGTTTGGGGGTTGGGGGTGGTGGGGGTGTGGGTGCACTGCCCCCCAGCTGATTTTCAGCCATGGGGTGGCGCGAATTCGCATTTTAGGACGGATTTCACTAATTAAACTAGAGTAGGGCTCCTTAAGTCATACATGGGCGGGTTGGTGCCCATGGCTGGCTTGGGGGAGACCCCCAAGGACGGGGCCCACCCGGAATCGTCCACAAGGGGGCGCCACCTGTTATTTTAGGACGGTTTTCACTATGAGAAACAGGGGATGGCTCCTGACTCACACATGGATGTGCTGGGTGCCCATGGCCGGGTTGGGGGGGAGACCCCAAGTGGGGGCAAACCCCCCACCCGGATTCGACCAAAAGGGGCCGCCACCTGTCATTTTAGGACGGTTTTCACTAGGAGAACCAGGGGATGGCTACTGAATCACAAATGGGCGTGCTGGGTGCCAATGGCCGGGTTGGGGGGGGACCCCAAGGGGGGGCAAACCCCCCCACCCGGATTCGACCAAATGGGGCCGCCACCTGTCATTTAAGATGGTTTTCACTTGGAGAACAAGGGGGTGGCTCCTGACTCACACATGGGCGTGCTGAGTGCCCATGGCCGGGTTGGGGGGGGGACCCCAAGGTGGGGGCAAACCCCCCTTAACCGTTCACCTGGAAATCGGATGGTTTTCACTAGGAGAACAGCTCCTAGGGGCTGCCTGCTCTGCCCCCCTGTGGACAGGTTCACTCACTCACACAGACACACCTATTCACTTGTGCCTTCTCCCATTGGTCCAGGGTGATCAGGCCTATAATTTGAGACCATTTGGGAAAAGATTAGAGCTTTCTGTCATTTTGAAACGCACACAGTCAGTTTTGCACTATACTGCTATTTTGAATGTACAGCAAAACCAGGTCATTTTGAGGTTGAATAGCTACTTGAGTTGATTGGTTCTACTGAAATTACCAACAGGCATCAGTCCAGGGTGATCAGGCCTATAATTTGAGACCATTTGGGAAAAGATTAGAGCTTTCTGTCATTTTGAAACTCCCACAGGTATTTTTGCTGACATCCATGCAGGCCCACATTGACCTTGTGACCTCTGGAGCACCATGCATCTTGTTCTACACTCCCTGCCTAGTAAAGGACATCTCCCATGGGTCTGAGAGTACAGCTCACTCCATGGACCTCCATGCCTCTATTTAAACACTCTCTGCCTATTAAAACACTCTCACCCATGGGCCTGAGAGTACAGCTCACTCCCTGGTCATCCAGAGGTGCAGCAGGCTAGGAGAAAGGGGCTGCCTGCTCTGGCCCCCTGTAGGACAGGTTCACTCACTCACACAGACACACACAGACACACCTTTTCACTTGGGGGTTTCTCCCTCATGCCCTGCTGACATCCATGCAGGCCCACATTGATCTTGTGACCTCTGGAACTCCATGCATCTTGTTCTACACTCCCTACCTAGTAAAACCCTTTATCACATGGGCCTGAGAGTACAGCTCATTTGAGACCAGTTGGGAAAAGATTTTCTGTCATTGTTAAATGCCCACAAGAAGTTTCACATTATACTGCTGTTTTGAATGTACAGCAAAACCAGGTAGTTTTGAGGTTGAATAGCTACTTGGGTTGGATGGTTCCACTGAAATTACAGACAGGCCTTTAATTTGAGACCATTTGGGTAAAGATTAGAGCTTTCTTAAAATTTTAAATCACACCAGGCAATATGTAATATAAATCTGATTTGGTTGAAGTGCTGGGAAGAACTACTCCACAGTAGATCCACGTTGCCTTTCAACTTTTTTCAAATAGGTTAAATCCTTCCAAAATGTCAAATGTGTGATTAGGCAACCCTATATATATTCTAATGCTGTTACTTTAATTTGAGAAATGTTTAAATGCTGTGTGGATCTTCTGTGGAGTTGTTTTTCCCAGCATTTCAACCTCCCTCCTCCCTGACCCAACAGCATAATGCATGGGGAATGGCATGTTATATATGAACATTCATTTTGAAGACAATTACCCACCCAAGGTGTTGTCGCCTAGGCCATTGCATCCTTTTCATTGCCCAACGAGACATTCCGGTACAGGAAGAACTGTTGTTTGACTATGGAGTGTCAAGAAAATATTTTGGTGTAGAAGGATAAGATTTTGGAATGGCTTGACAGCTAGGCCAGTCAGCACGAAATCACCAATAGCTGATGGGACTCAAAAATATCCTTAAACCCCTTTTTAAAATGTACATCTGTAATTTTGTAATATATTTAGCGATGCATGTTCAACTTAAATTTCAGTTTTGGGTATCTGCACTTTAAAATAAACAACACATTTAAAAGAAAACCTGCATGTTGTTTTTATTTTCACCCTTGTCTATGGCAGATGCCATCTTCCTAAAAAATGTCTCAGGTGTTGTCAGGCCATTGTTCTGATGTTTGAAGCTCCTCAAGTTGAGGAATTTCACACCTCTGTCTGGGGGTTTCACAAGCCGAAAGGTTTAGATAGGAATTATTATGGGCAGTAGTCTGAATTGTGGCATGGATGTAGCTCAGTTGGTAGAGCATGGTGTTTGCAATGCCAGGGTTGTGGGTTCAATTCCCACTGGGGGAAGGTATGAAAAAAATAATTACACAAAACATATATGCATCCATTAACTTTAAGTCAGCCTGGGTAAGAGTGTCTGTTAAATGTAAAGCACGGTGTTTACCCTGCAGGGTTTAAATCTGACCTCCAGAGGTGTTGTGAGGTGTGAAGCTGAATGAGCCATCTCATTTGCGTATGCGTAAATCTAGCCTGAATGGAATATTTTATTGTGGAATGGGGTTAGGCCAATCTGATTGTATATATACTGACGAAGGCAACAGTATATACTCCACTTCAGAAAAGAGAATTCAACTGAGAGCAACGACAACACTCTTTCCTTCTGGGAGCTGATATTTTGGATTATTGCTTTTTTCCTTATTCTGCAGAGATTTCTTCGCGATTGTGTTATTACTTCCTTCATTTTTCAGCAAGATGGCATCTGCAAATGCAACTGGTTCAAGTTAATGTACCTCTATAATTATTCCATGTATATTACTGTTAGTATGTTGCTGTTATTAATGTTAGTAGTAGGCCCAAAATGAAGCTTGACCTAAATTTGAGGTGCTTTTGTGTGAGAGCATTAGAAGCTTTGAGGCCAGAAACACAATTAAACCACAGTAACGTTGCTGTTATTAATGTTAGCAGTAGCTCTGCTAGCACCAGTAATAATAGGTGTGTAAGTATTGACATACTGCTAGTAACTTCATTACATGGACTTACTGTGCATTTACTGTCTTACAGAAAACAAAGAAGGATCCTGTCACGCTCTGGCTCCGGGACTGTGTATTTTGAGCCAGGGTGTGTTCATTTGGTTGTGTTTGGTTTTGGTTGTGTTCTATTTGGTTATGTTTTCCTTGGTTGGTCAAATGACTCCCAATCGGAGGTAACGAGTGTCAGCTGTCGGCTCGTTATCTCTGATTGGGAGCCATATTTAAACTGTGTGTTTTCACCTTGTGTTTGTGGGTTTTTGTTCCATGTTCCTGTACAGTCATTGTCACTGTGGACTTCACGTGTCGTCGTTTGTTTTGTTGTTTTCGTGTTAGGCTTTAATTAAATAAAGTCATGTTCGCTCAACGCGCTGCGCTTTGGTCTACTCATTCGTCAGACGATCGTGACAGATCCCTCTTGTCTGCAGATTTTGCTTGAAGAACCAGGACACCCTCTCTCGACACCTCAGCAGAGTGTGCATGAAGTTAAAAACAAAACAAGAGATTGTTCAAGAAGTCGCCGCTGCCCGAGATTCCATGATAGAGCATCTTTGCAAAGGCAGGATCTTTGACTACAGCTTACTGAGCTGTATTGTTATACAACAAGACAGACTCCAACTCCTGATCCAGAAGCTTGAAGAAACGGGTCATATTGTTAAGAACAAGCCAGAAGTCAAACAAGCACCTGTGTAAGCTATTTCTTACACTGATAAAATAATATATATGCAAGTTACATCATATTTCAACTCATTATAACTGTTGTCCAATTATGTTTGATTGTAATATATTATAATATAATTGTTTTTGTTTATCTGTATGATATTTCAGCCAAGTGGAAGTGGCTCATGTGTTGACACCAACTGAAGATGCAGATGCTGAATCAGACAACAACACTGAGGATGACAAGTCTGCCTTGTACCAACCGTAAGTAAATACAAATATAAATAATCTCATAAACAACTACTACACATAAGTATATAAGTGAACATGGATGTATTTTATTGATTCTAATCTGCATACCAAATGTTTTCCAGACCAATAAACCAGTCATGTGACAACAAACTGAGAAAGGCAATGCAAATGAGTGGTTTGTTCCAAAAGCACCCTCTGGATTGTGATCTGCTGGCTGGATTTGCCAAATATCTCCGTGATGACCACAACATTCCCAATTTCAAACAGGAGGTATGTACAGCAATTTTACTTTAATTTAACTGTTGAAATATTTTAATGAGAATTACTTAATTACAAAGTAGTTATTAACTATGCAACTAACATTATTTTCATTTTCATGTACAGGTTGCAAATGTGTCTAGGTTTTTGTTTTACATGGACTCCACCAAACCTTCCCTGGATTTTGTCAATAAATTGGAGCAAAGCAGGTCCTTTTTTACCAAGCTTGCTAACATTGGACAGAAGAAGCAAACAATTGCAAACTACATGAAGAATCTGAAGAGGTTTCTTCGCTACATCACGACGTCAACAAACCTCATCCAGACAGAAAGGAGCTTGTATGAGCAATGCAAGCATTTCCAGGACTGCCTGCATGACTTACAGAAGTCCATGAGCAAGCAGGTGTCTCATGAAATTACCGGGAAAAGGTGTATATATTTAAAATTGATCCTCACGGAAATGTAGTTAACATTTTAAGTGTGTATTGTTGTTCTTCAAATCATTAACGTATTATTGTTTTTCTGCAGGTACACACAGATGATGACAGTTGCAAAGACACCGAAAGAATGTGTGGCAGTTTTGGAGGTGGCCAAGAAAGACTTTCTGGGTGTCGTTGGGAAGGCCAAGAGTGAAGAATCTTTGGTTGAACCTGAACAACTGCTCATGCTGTACTACCTGGAGTCTCTGCTCATGCTGAAACATCTCCAAAGGGCTGGAGTTGTAAAAAATATGACCGTAAGTTAACTAATGTCATTTAATTGCTATAATGTTGAATCGTATTTGCTTTTTGGCATATGTTTTATTGATATGTCACATTTCCTATTGTAGCTGAACGAATGGCTCTCAAGGAAGGAGTGCATCTTGCCAAATGGTGAGAAATGGACTGTCATCGGTGTTAAGCAACACAAGACAGCGACACAGCAGGTGGCAACCGTTTCGTTAGACGAGGAGGAAGATGCAGTAAGTATATTTACCACAATCTGGTTATTGTGAATGAGATTGATTTAATACAAACCTGTTAAATATGTTTTTTTTGGTCTAAATTTTCAGTGGTTGGATACGTACTACCGACATGTTCGACCAGCTTTTCTTAAAAAATGTGATGACGTGGAAGAAGATGAGAGATTCTTCATTTCCACAGTTGGAAGAGCCATCTACAACCCTTCCAATGACCTACAAAGGTTTCATGCCAAGTAAGTCGAACACTGTTAAGAACAACACTGTTTTTATCATTACACAATACTTTTATGACAGTACAGTTTTCTAAAACCAAAACTGTTTTATCTTGTTCTTTCATCAGATACAAACTCCCCAACATCACCAGCCAGGTAGCAAGGCGAATCTTTGAGACGCATACCAAAGCCAACTTCACGGATGCAGAGAAGGCACTTGTTGCTGACTACTTGGCCCATACAACTGCTACAGCTGACAGGCACTACCGCATGAAGACACCACTCAATGCCTGCATGGGAATGAAGCTGATCTCCAAAGTTGCCATGTCCAGTGACTCTGTAAGTATTTATACTCATTATATAAATGACCCTTTACAATGTCTTGTAAAGTTGTTACATATGGCTAACACGTTTTTGTTATTTTCCCTTTTTCAAGTAATGAGACTGCAGGCCCCTCCTCCGCAAGAACAAGTTGTAGAACAGGAGCATTGTCCAGCAGCCAAACGTTGGATGAGGCACAGGCCTTGAACCTCTTCTATCAAAGCTTCCCTGTCACAATTGATGGACAATCAATCAAAAAGAAGGACATACTACTGATTGCAGGAAGGCATGAGAGATACTGCTTTGACAAGTGGAGAAACCAGCAAAGGAAAATGAGACGGGATTATGTGATCGGTAAGATGCAGCTAAAATACAATAGACTGAATACAATTTTAACATATTAGGTATTACGAGAATGTACTTGATTTAGTCACATAACTACGACTGTAAGTAGTCCTGGATAAGGGCTTCTGCTATTGAGTAAATGACATTAATAATAACACATGTATTTTTGTCTTTGCATTGTTACAGCTCACTTCCCCAGAAGAGAACCCACTGCCAGAAAAGCAGAGAAATACATTAAACGGCAGAACTGGGAGAAGAACAAAGTGAAGGTGGAGGATGTCCTTCGTTACTGGCAACCTTCAACCAACATTGACACAAAAAATGAAAACAAAGCAATTATGAAACTGGTGAAGTCCCAGAAGTGGAGAGGATTGTACATTTCCAATGACCCTGTCAAAGGAAGAAAGGTCATGACAACACGGAAATTTGCTGAAGGGGAAGTCGTCTGTGACTACCACGGTCTCCCACTCTCAGGGAAGCAGGGGAAAGAGCTTTTGGCAGCAACAGATGAAGACGAGATGGGGTACCTATATTTCTACAGGGATGTATCAGGGAAAACGTGCTGCATAGATGCCAAGACTGTGCCCTGCCCTTGCCACCCAGAGAAGGACAAAATTTGACGGAGGATCAACCACTCCAGAAAGAGAAGCAACATTAAAGCTCAGCTTTAGGATGGCAAAGTGTGGAACGTCATCCTTTTCATTGCCCAACGAGACATTCCGGTGCAGGAAGAACTGTTGTTTGACAATGGGATGTCAAGAAAATCTTTTGGTGGAGAAGGATAAGATTTTGGAATGGCTTGACAGCTAGGCCAGTCAGCACGAAATCACCAATAGCTGATGGGACTCAAAATATCCTTAAACCCCTTTTTTTTAAATGTACATCTGTAATTTTGTAATATATTTATATGTTCAACTTAAGTTTCAGTTTTGGGTATCTGCACTTTAAAATAAACAACACATTTAAAAGAACCTGCATATTGTTTATATTTCCACCCTTGTCTATGGCAGATGCTATCTGGGATGTAATATTTCATCATCATTCTTTATCAGACACCGTTTCTATGGTCCCCTTGTAACCTTCCTTGATGAGCTCGATCAGGCCTGTAGAGCTGGTGGTGTGACCTATGTCATTGTGTGGGATAATGTCAGGTTCCACCATGCTCATATAGTGCAAGCATGGTTTCAGGCCCATGCACAATTTACCACCCTGTATTTACCCCCATACTCTCCTTTCCTTAACCCGATTGAGGAATTTTTCTTCACATGGAGATGGAAGGTTTTATTTTAGGCGCCCTCATGAACAAGTCACACTTCTCCAGGCCATGGATGATGCATGCAATGACATCGCGGCAGACCAGTGTCAGGCCTGGATTCGCCATGGCCAAAGGTTTTTTCCAAGATGTTTGGCTAATGAAAACATCCATTGTGATGTAGATGAGAACCTGTGGCCAAAACCACAAGACAGAGTTGATGAAAATGTGAGAAGTACAGTAATCACTCCTATGTTAAGCTTTTTACAATACAAGCAAGCAAGTTGAGGAACACTGCATTTGATGTTTTACAGTACTGTATTGTTTTTTTATCAATATATTTCAGATTTTGTTCAATGATTCCACTGTGTCTGTAGTATTCTCTCTACTTCTGCAGTACTTTTACAGGGATGTATTTACATGTAGTACCATAATGTAACATGTATCACCTATTTTGTACTACAATATTTACAGTTTTTGCCTATTGCTTACACACTTTTTGCAGAATTTGGCTCATGTCAAAACTCAACACACAAGCCAATCAGACATAGCACTTGGAGATTAACAACTCACATATATGCCAAAATGAAACACTGCCATCAAAACTTAACACTCCTTTCTACAAAGAAATTCTTGCAACAAAACCATACACACAAGCAACATTTGAATTACACTTTCATATCACCAGAAACACACTGATGGGCTTTATATACAACACTGCAGTCTTCGTGTTTCTATTTTTATTGTCAATGTCTTCTGTAAAACTCAAAAGTAGAATTTCTGCAGTAATCAAACAGTATTTACAAAAAAGTTTTTACAAAAAAACAAACATTCTTACAGAAATTCTTAACATCAATTTTAGCAACAAAACAAAAGTAAAAAAACAAAACAATTACTGGATAAATTGCTATTTGGGGGAAAAAACATATACTTGTTTTGTGTGTGTGTGGTAGGGGGCGGGGGGGATTATGGATCACGCCTTCTGTTCGGATCTGGCCACAAGACCTCGTCAACATCACAGGCAATGTCCTCGCGGGCTAGGCATTGGGGAAAATATCGCCTTGTGTGCCGAATCCACCCTTGGATTGATCCCTCAATGTCTCCACATGCCTCTTCCATTGCTTGCAGAAGAGTCATGCGGGCATGTGGTTGCCGATCATATACTTTCCACCGCCATGCTGAAAAGAATTCCTCGATTGCATTTAGAAAGGGGCTGTAAGGGGAAAGGTATAAAACTGTGAAATGATCATGGTTGTTGAACCAATCTCGGACCAGAGCAGCCCGGTGGAAACTAACATTATCCCAGATGACAAACCTGGGCTGCTGTGGTCTGTCCTGCACAACTGTAGTGCATCTAGAAATGCAATGATCTGTCCTGTATTGTAGGGAGCTAGAGTGGCATGATGATGCAGGACTCCTTCGACACTAATTGCAGCACACAAGGTGATATTTCCGCCACGCTGCCCAGGGACATTTACAACAGCCCTTTGTCCAACTACGTTACGGCCCCGACGCCTGGTTTTGGCCAGATTGAAGCCTGCCTCATCCACGTAGATGAACTAATGCGGCAGTTCGGCGGCATCAAACTCCAGAACCGTCTGTAACAGAAAATATTGAATATTGTTACTGAAAACACATACAGGAACTACAATGTCTATATTTTCACACAAGTAGGGGCTGGGTTGGGTGAGTATAGACCAGAACTACAAGCTACAGGCAGGGCAGGTGGCAGCATAAACCCTCATTCCCACATCACAATATATAGTATGTTAAGTAAAGTGACACATACCTGCACATAATCATGGTGCAAGTCCTTGACCCTGACACTGTTCCTCTCAAATGGCACCCTGTACAGCTGCTTCATTCTGAAGTTGTTTCTGTAGGATGCGACTTAGTGTAGAAATGCTGACCCTGTTGATATTGTTGAATTCATTTCCATTTGCAATTATGCGTTGTTGCAACTCACGAAGTCGGATTGCATTATTTTCTCGGACCATTTCAATGATGGCAAGCTCTTGTTGTTGAGTGAAGAGCCGTTCCCTTCCACCTTGAGGAGGTCGTCCAACCATTCTGTAGAAAATGCCACCACAAGATGTCATTGGTTGGGTTATTTTTCACATACTGTACTTTCAAACTGTACACAGTACTGCAACATCACAATGGTATTCCTTTACATATACAGTTCTTCACAGTACTATCCATTTTTGTATAGTATAGTTAGTACAGTAATACTGTAATATGATACAGAATCATGTGACACATACAGTAGGTACAGTCTGGAGTAGAAACTTGAAGATATAGCTGTTCTCCAGTCGGAATGTCCTTATTATCGATGCTATGGGCAAAAACTGTAATGATTGTACGAACAATGACACAGTGAAACTATCGGTTGCTTGTGTGTGGGTGATCTAAATTAACGTTTCATTGGTATTTCACAATAAATTTGTATTTTGAATCAATGATTGTGCAAGTGTAAGATTTATTTAAAGATATGAATGCACAATTCAATGTTTTGAACATTGGACAGCCTGTGTTACAAGTGATGACTCTCTCTCTCTCTCTCTCTCTCTCTCTCTCTCTCTCTCTCTCTCTCTCTCTCTCTCTCTCTCTCTCTCTCTCTCTCTCTCTCTCTCTCTCTCTCTCTCTCTCTCTCTCTCTCTCTCTCTCTCTCTCTCTCTCTCTCTCTCTTTCCCCATCTCTCTCTCTCTCTCTCTCTCTCCATCTTTCTTTTCATCGTCCCTCTCTCCGTTGGCTCCAGTACTCTAGCTGGTTCTGGTGTCTGGCAGGGACACAGTCCCCAGTGTTTGTCTTTGGTGCCCTCTTCTGGCTGTATGAAACATAGCTATACTGTATCTATAGGACGGGTGTTAAACTCTTTTAGCTCTGCAGGTTTTAGCTCCTTCCTTGTCCTTGATTGATCAATTAACATCATTGATTAGTTAGAAACTGCCCTCACCTGGTTGTCTAGGTTTTAATTGATTAGTTAGAAACTGCCCTCACCTGGTTGTCTAGGTTTTAATTGATTAGTTAGAAACTGCCCTCACCAGGTTGTCTAGGTTTTAATTGATTAGTTAGAAACTGCCCTCACCTGGTTGTCTAGGTTTTAATTGATTAGTTAGAAACTGCCCTCACCAGGTTGTCTAGGTTTTAATTGATTAGTTAGAAACTGCCCTCACCAGGTTGTCTAGGTTTTAATTGATTAGTTAGAAACTGCCCTCACCTGGTTGTCTAGGTTTTAATTGATTAGTTAGAAACTGCCCTCACCTGGTTGTCTAGGATTTAATTGATTAGTTAGAAACTGCCCTCACCTGGTTGTCTAGGTTTTAATTGATTAGTTAGAAACTGCCCTCACCTGGTTGTCTAGGTTTTAATTGATTAGTTAGAAACTGCCCTCACCTGGTTGTCTAGGTTTTAATTGATTAGTTAGAAACTGCCCTCACCAGGTTGTCTAGGTTTTAATTGATTAGTTAGAAACTGCCCTCACCTGGTTGTCTAGGTTTTAATTGAAATGAATTGAAAGGAAATAACTAAAACCATTAGTCAGTCTGACACCCCTGCTATAGATGGGTTGGTTACTTAGCAACAAAACCGACGTGTGCGCAACTATGAGTCAAAACAGATGGGGTTGGCTTAGATTGTCGTCAACATGTAAACTATTTTTCTTCTCCAATGTTTATTGAAAACAAATACATACCATCCTGACCCGTGGTATAACATAACCTTACATACCACCCAGCCATGTGGCATAACATAACATTACATACCATCCAGCCCCCGTGGTATAACATAACCTTACATACCATCCAGCCCTGTGGTATAACATAACCTTACATGCCATCAAGCCCTGTGGTATAACCTTACATACCATCCAGCCCCAGTGGTATAACATAACCTTACATACCATCCAGCCCCAGTGGTATAACATAACCCTACATACCATCCAGCCCCAGTGGTATAACATAACCTTACATACCATCCAGCCCCAGTGGTATAACATAACCCTACATACCATCCAGCCCCAGTGGTATAACATAACCTTACATACCACCCAGCCATGTGGCATAACATAACATTACATACCATCCAGCCCCCGTGGTATAACATAACCTTACATACCATCCAGCCCTGTGGTATAACATAACCTTACATGCCATCAAGCCCTGTGGTATAACATAACCTTACATATCATCAAGCCCTGTGGTATAACATAACCTTACATACCATCCAGCCCTGTGGTAATACATAACCTTACATATCATCAAGCCCTGTGGTATAACATAACCTTACATACCATCCAGCCCTGTGGTATAACATAACCTTACATGCCATCAAGCCCTGTGGTATAACATAACCTTACATACCGTCCGCCCCATGGAATAACATAACCTTACATATCATCAAGCCCTGTGGTATAACATAACCTTACATACCATCCAGCCCTGTGGTATAACATAACCCTACATACCATCCAGCCCCTGTGGTATAAAATAACCTGACATACCATCCAGCCCCATAGTATAACATAACCTTACATACAATCCTGACCCGTGGTATAACATAACCTTACATACCATTCGCCCCATAGTTTAACATAAACTTACATACAATCCAGCCCTGTGATATAACTTAACATTACATACCACCCAGCCCCCGTGGTATAACCTTACATACCATCCAGCCCCAGTGGTATAACATAACCTTACATACCATCCAGCTATTTGGTATAACATAACCCTACATACCATCCAATCCTGTGGTATAACATAACATTTTTACATTTACATTTTAGTCATTTAGCAGACGCTCTTAACCAGAGCGACTTACAGGAGCAATTAGGGTTAAGTGCCTTGCTCAAGGGCACATTAACGTCATTTAGCAGACGCTCTTAGCCAGAGCGACTCACAAATTGGTGCGTTCACCCTATAGCCAGTGGGATAACCACTTTACAATTTGGGGGGGGGGGGGGGGGGGGTTAGAAGGAATACTTTATCCTATCCCAGGTATTCCTTAAAGAGGTGGGGTTTCAAATGTCTCCGGAAGGTGGTGAGTGACTCCGCTGTCCTGGCGTCGTGAGGGAGCTTGTTCCACCATTGGGGTGCCAGAGCAGCGAACAGTTTTGACTGGGCTGAGCGGGAGCTGTGCTTCCGCAGAGGAAGGGGAGCCAGCAGGCCAGAGGTGGATGAACGCAATGTCCTCGTTTGGGTGTAGGGACTGATCAGAGCCTGAAGGTACAGAGGTGCCGTTCCCCTCACTGCTCCATAGGCAAGCACCATGGTCTTGTAGCGGATGCGAGCTTCAACTGGAAGCCAGTGGAGTGTGCGGAGGAGGGGGGTGACGTGAGAGAACTTGGGAAGGTTGAACACCAGACGGGCTGCGGCATTCTGGATGAGTTGTAGGGGTTTAATGGCACAGGCAGGGAGCCCAGCCAACAGCGAGTTGCAGTAGTCCAGACGGGAGATGACAAGTGCCTGGACCAGGACCTGCGCCGCTTCCTGTGTAAGGCAGGGTCGCACTCTCCGAATGTTGTAGAGCATGAACCTGCAGGAGCGGGTCACCGCCTTGATGTTGGCGGAGAACGACAGGGTGTTGTCCAGGGTCACGCCTAGGCTCTTCGCACTCTGGGAGGAGGACACAGCGGAGTTGTCAACCGTGATGGCGAGATCATGGAACGGGCAGTCCTTCCCCGGGAGGAAGAGCAGCTCCGTCTTGCCAGGGTTCAGCTTGAGGTGGTGATCCGTCATCCATACTGATATGTCTGCCAGACATGCAGAGATGCGATTCGCCACCTGGTTATCAGAAGGGGGAAAGGAGAAGATTAGTTGTGTATCGTCAGCGTAGCAATGATAGGAGAGACCATGTGAGGATATGACAGAGCCAAGTGACTTGGTGTATAGGGAGAAAAGGAGAGGGCCCAGAACCGATCCCTGGGGGACACCAGTGGTGAGAGCACGTGGTGCGGAGACAGCTTCCCGCCACGCCACTTGGTAGGAGCGACCGGTCAGGTAGGACGCAATCCAGGAGTGAGCCGCGCCGGAGATGCCCATCTCGGAGAGGGTGGAGAGGAGGATCTGATGGTTCACAGTATCAAAGGCAGCAGACAGGTCTAGAAGGACAAGAGCAGAGGAGAGAGAGTTAGCTTTAGCAGTGCGGAGAGTCTCCGTGACACAGAGAAGAGCAGTCTCAGTTGAATGACCAGTCCTGAAACCTGATTGGTTTGGATCAAGAAGGTCATTCTGAGAGAGATAGCAAGAGAGTTGGCTAAAGACGGCACGCTCAATAGTTTTGGAAAGAAAAGAAAGAAGGGATACTGGTCTGTAGTTGTTGACATCAGTGGGGTCGAGTGTTGGTTTTTTGAGGAGGGGAGCAACTCTCGCTCTCTTGAAGACGGAAGGGACATGGCCAGCGGTCAAGGATGAGTTGATCAGCGAGGTGAGGTAGGGGAGAAGGTCACCGGAGATGGTCTGGAGAAGGGAGGAGGGGATGGGGTCAAGCGGGCAGGTTGTTGGGCGGCCTGCAGTCACAAGTCGCAGGATTTTATCTGGAGAGAGAGGGGAGAAAGAAGTCAAAGCATAGGGTAGGGCAGTGTGAGCAGGACCAGCAGTGTTATTAGACTTAACAAACGAGGATCGGATGTCGTCAACCTTCTTTTCAAAGTGGTTGACGAAGTCATCCACAGAGAGAGAGGAGGGGGGGGGGGGGGGGGAGGAGGATTCAGGAGGGAGGAAAATGTGGCAAAGAGCTTCCTAGGGTTAGAGGCAGATGCTTGGAATTTAGAGTGGTAGAAGGTGGCCTTAGCAGCAGAAACAGATGAAGAAAATGTAGAGAGGAGGGAGTGAAAAGATGCCAGGTCGGTAGGGAGTTTAGTTTTCTTCCATTTCCTCTCCGCTGCCCGGAGCTCTGTTCTGTGAGCTCGCAGTGAGTCATCAAGCCACGGAGCTGGGGGGGAGGACCGAGCCGGCCGGGAGGATAGGGGACACAGAGAGTCAAAGGATGCAGAAAGGGAGGAGAGGAGGGTTGAGGAGGCAGAATCAGGAGATTGGAGGGAGAAGGATTGAGCAGAGGGAAGAGATGATAGGATGGAAGAGGAGAGAGTAGTGGGAGAGAGAGAGCGAAGGTTGCGGCGGCGCATTACCATCTGTGTAGGGGCAGAGTGAGTAGTGTGGGAGGAGAGCGAGAGAGAAAAGGAAACAAAGTAGTGGTCGGAGACTTGGAGGGGAGTTGCAGTGAGATTAGTAGAGGAGCAGCATCTAGTGAAGATGAGGTCAAGCGTATTGCCTGCCTTGTGAGTAGGGGGGGACGGTGAGAGGGTGAGGTCAAAAGAGGAGAGGAGTGGAAAGAAGGAGGCAGAGAGAAATGAGTCAAACGTGGACATAGGGAGGTTGAAATCCCCCAAAAGTGTGAGGGGTGAGCCATCCTCAGGAAAGGAACTTATCAAGGCGTCAAGCTCGTTGATGAACTCTCCAAGGGAACCTGGAGGGCGATAGATGACAAGGATATTAAGCTTAAATGGGTTAGTGACTGTGACAGCATGGAATTCAAATGAGGAGATAGACAGATGGGTTAGGGGAAAAATTGAGAATGTCCACTTGGGAGAGATGAGGATTCCTGTACCACCACCCCTCTGACCAGATGCTCTCGGGGTATGCGAGAACACATGGTCAGACGAGGAGAGAGCAGTAGGAGTAGCCGTGTTTTCAGTGGTGATCCATGTTTCCGTCAGCGCCAGGAAGTCGAGGGACTGGAGGTTGGCATAGGCTGGGATGAAGTCAGCTTTGTTGGCAGCAGAACGGCAGTTCCAGAGGCTGCCTGCGACCTGGAACTCCAGGTGAGGGGTGCGAGCAGGGACCACCAGGTTGGAGAGGCAGCAGCCGCGCGGTGTTGTGCGTTGTTTGTGTAGCCTGTGCAGAGACGAGAGAACAGGGATAGGCAGAGGCATAGTTGACAGGCTGTAGCAAATGGCTACAAAAATGCAGAGGAGATCGGAATGAAATGAGCTAAGCATCTGGGAGAGGAGAGAGGGGGGCCTCCCTCACCAAAAACTTCTACCTCAGAAACTAACCTTACATACCATCCAATCCTGTGGTATAACATAACCTTACATACCATCCGCCCCATGGTATATATATGATTCCCCGTTACCCGTGGTTACCATGGTAGGCACAGAAAGTACCATCGAAAGTTGATAGGGCAGACATTCGAATGAGACGTCACCGCCACAAAGGGCGCGCGATCGGCTCGAGGTTATCTAGAGTCACCAAAGTGGCCGGGGCACCCGAGACCACCCCGCATGGGTTTTGGGTCTGATAAATGCACGCATCCCCGAAGGTCAGCGCTCGTTGGCATGTATTAGCTCTAGAATTGCCACAGTTATCCAAGTAACGTTGGAGCGATCAAAGGAACCATAACTGATTTAATGAGCCATTCGCAGTTTCACTGTACCGGCCGTGTGTACTTAGACTTGCATGGCTTAATCTTTGAGACAAGCATATGCTACTGGCAGGATCAACCAGGTAGCCCCTCGCAACGTAGAGGTTGTACCTGGGCGCGCTAAGCGGAAGACAGCCCGGGCACGGTCCGACCCCGTCAGGGGAGGAGGCCCGGTTGCAATCCACTGCACACCCAGCGGGAGGCCCAGAACTGCCCCCGGCCGGGGCCGCAAGTGCCAGGGCGCCGCTCGAGAGGTCTTTTTCTAGCTGGAGGGTTTAGTAGGAACCGCACAACCGAGCCAACAACAGGGTGTGAGAAGCACGTGTCTCTGGCGCCGGTACGTAGCAGGGTGGACCTCACTCCTGGCATCTCTGCCTGGGTGTGCCACTCCCCGCACCGGAGCACCAACGTAGGGCCACTGGGTCAGACGGGTCGACTTGGTTTCGCTTGAACGGTGCTCGGCTGGAGCGTATCGGGGAAGCGGGTGTTAACCGTCTCCGAAAGGGGCTCCACCGATAGAGGCGAATCCACATGGGGCGGGAGGAACCGTCCGTCCGAACACCGGCCAGAGGCCGGCCGACAGGGGCCCTCCCAGGTGGATAACGAATGCCAATCGGTCAGTAAATCTGAAACTAGTTAGACAACAGAGAGGGGCCATGGGGACACGAGGGTAGCCTGAGCCAGGCCCTCCCCAGGGCAAGAGAACGACCAGTCGGTCGCCAGAGGGATGGTCCACTTCGGAGCGTTAGAACCATGGTTCTGAGGGACCCAGAACCCTCAAAAATGCCCATTTCTCAATATCCGCACGGGCCGAGAAGTTTGCCACCACCCCTGGCTCAATCGGACATGTATTTCTATTCGTCGAAAACCAGGTTTCTGAAATCGCGCCGGTACCTGTCTGGTCGACCTGGAACCGAATGGGGCGACTACGGGACAGGCCACATTATCGACATAAGCCCTGGCACCCGCAGGGCCTGTATGTTGCCTTGCCGGCGGGGTGAAAAAACACAAAATTCAGGTTTTTTTAAAACGACTTAAAACGTTAATAAATCAAAAAATAAAAGTCCATTCAGGATGGGGTTTGTTTGGCGCACAAGGGCACGCATATACGCACATTTCAATGTAAAATAATCAGTTTTTGGATAAATTTTACTATAGGTTAACCATGTTAGAATGAGTGGGAAAAAAGTATAGGGGGCGGAAAGGAGGGTCTTCCTATAGGAGTTAAGGAAATTTGGGACCTCTAGCTCATCAGGAAGTATTTTAAAATATTTTTTGAAAAACAGGGAAAATTGTCCAAAAATGCACTAAGTCCATTCAGACATGGTAACCCGCCAGAGAACGGCTCCTGAGTCACACAAGGCCGAAATGGGTGCTCTTGGTCGGATTGGGGTGGGGGGTCAGACACCCCACTTCCATTCAGACACGGTAACCCTCCGGTTGTCACTAGGAGAACCAGGGACCGGCTCCTGAGACACAAAAGGCCGAAATAGGTGCTCTTGGTCGGATTGGGGTGGGGGGTCAGACACCCCACTTCCAATCAGACATGGTAACCCTCCGGTTTTCACTAGGAGACCAGGGACCGGCTCCTGAGTCACACAAGGCCGAAATGGGTGCTCTTGGTCGGATTGGGGTGGAGGGTCAGACACCCCCACATGGTAACCCTCCGGTTTTCACTAGGAGAACCAGAGGAGGGCTCCTTCAGTCACACATGCCCAGGATGGGTGCTCATGTCTGGCTTGGGGGAGACCCCGAGGCGCTTGGGGGTTGGGGGTGTTGAAAGCTCTGATATTTGAAAAAAATAGATTTTACATGGGAGTCTATGACAGACTTCTGGGCGATTTTCAACCTGACTGAAATCGCCCCAAAAGGGGGGGGGGGGCGCAATTTGAAGCACGACTTTAGCCTGATTGGACATTTAGTGGCACTGTGGCAGATCAGACGTCTAGATTACAACACTGATAACTACTGTTGCCGTGATATAATTGATTAGAAAAAAATCCCTTCCTTTTCCCGTTTGGCAGTGCGTCGCCCATATCGCCCTATTGAACACACCGCCCCTGCGTTGCGGACCGAATCACGGAATCCAGACATTAAACCGAAATTCAACAATATTCAAACATTTATTGAACTTAGTAAGAAATCAACTAAATCTATTCAACTTGTTAGAATACGCATTCATTTGCCCAAGTCAATCATAAGACATGAACAAAATGCTTCAGTGATTCGTATTTCCATGAACTTTCTGGCACGGCACAGGAATGCCCCTGTCTGTGTGCATGTGTGCGGTGCGCGCGTATGTCTACACTTTGTGTAGCCGTTAGCGATGATGCTAATGATAAACTTCTTCTGGTAGGGAAGGAATGGCTTTCCCCAAAACCTTCGCAAGTAAATGTTAACTACAAAGTAGCCTATGCCTGCCTGGCAGAATTATACCGTGATCATTTGCATCACTCCAGTGGCCATTTGTTCTACAGCAACACCGCTTAACCAAACAAAAGTCTCTTCCTGGTGCACGCTTGCATTTAAGGGTAACTACATCCCAAAATCTAAATGTCTTACATTTTTCCCAGACCTCACAAATGGTCACCTGATAGGGTTTAAACATTGTTGTGGACATAGAACATCCAATTGTGCTGTTTTGCTATTAAAAAGGTGTACTTTTGAGAGCGAAAACCTGCCAAAACAGGGACAAACGGTCAACGGGGAAATCTAAACGGAGAAAAGGGAACTTGGGAATTAACGGAATCAGGCAAAACATTGAAGGGATTTTATAGTGCCCTAATGGACTACAGACATTGACTGTCTCCTAGACTAAAAACAAAGGCTGCAGGTACTGCCTATATTTTGAGGGAAACGCACTGTCCATTATTTGATTTGATCAGGGCAGGGCAGCACACACAAACTGCAGTTAGTCCAATAACAATCCATGATATTATTAGGGTGATAAATAAAAGGCAGTTGCTCCATGACACAAGAGCACGCTCTACTGGGACAAAAAGCTTACAGCACCTGGTATTCCCAGGCGGTCTCCCATCCAAGTACTAACCAGGCCCGACGCTGCTTCACAGCTTATTTTCCATATCATATCTTCATATTTCACATCTTCACATCTCAGCCTATAACGCAGATTATCAGTCCACGTCATAGCTTCTTACATGCTTTTACAGCAACTGGTATTCCAAGGTGGTCCCCCATCCAAGTACTAACCAGCCCTAAACCTGCTTAGCTTCCGAGATCTGACGAGATCGGGCGTATTCAGGCTGGTATGGCCGTAAGCGAGTGAACAACTCTTGGTACACTATATTTTGTACCACTTTCCCCTCAAAATATAGGCATTACATTCAGCCTTTGTTTTTAGTCGGTTCATTAAGTTGCACGGAAATTCCAATCACTGGTAAATTTTGTTCATTTCTTTATATAGTGTACCAAGAGCTGTCCACTCGCTTACGGCCATACCAGCCTGAATACACCAGATCTCGTCTGATCTCAGAAGCTAAGCAGGATTGGGCTTGGTTAGTACTTGGATGGGAGACCGCCTGTGAATACCAGGTGCTGTAAGCTTTTTGTTCCACTAGAGAGTGCTCTAGTGTCATGGAGCAACTGCATTTTATTTATCACCCTAATAATATCATGTATTTTTATTGGACTAAATGCAGTTTGTATGTGCTACCCTGCCCTTCCCTGATCAATTTAAATAATTGACAGTGCGTTTCCCTCAAAAGATATGTGTCATGGAGCAACTGCCTTTTATTTATCACCCTAATAATATCATGTATTTTTATTGGACTAAATGCAGTTTGTATGTGCTGCCCTGCCCTGCCCTGATCAAATTAAATAATAGACAGTGCGTTTCTCTCAAAATATATGTGTCATGGAGCAACTGCCTTTTATTTATCACCCTAATAATATCATGTATTTTTATTGGACTAAATGCAGTTAGTATGTGGTGACCTGCCCAGCCCTGCCCTGATCAATTTAAATAATAGACAGTGCTTTTCCCTCAAAATGTATGTGTCATGGAGCAACTGCCTTTTATTTATCACCCTAATAATATCATGTATTTTTATTTGACTAAATGCAGTTTGTATGTGCTGCCCTGCCCTGGTCAAATTAAATAATAGACAAAGCGTTTCCCTCAAAATATAGAAAGTACATTCAGCCTTTGTTTTTAGTCGGTTCATTAAGTTGTACGGAAATTCGAATCACTGGTAAATTTTGTTCATGTCTTATATATTGTGTACCAAAAGTTGTTCCCTCGCTTACGGCCATACCAGCCTGAATACGCCCGATCTCGTCCGATCTCGGAAGCTAAACAGGATTGGGCCTGGTTAGGACTTGGATGGGAGAATGCCTGGGAATACCAGGTGCTGTAAGCTTTTTGTTCCACTAGAGAGTACTCTTGTGTCATGGAGCAACTGCCTTTTATATATCACCCTAATAATATCATGTAATTGTATTCGACTAAATGCAGTTTGTATGTGCTGCCCTGCCCTGCCCTGATCAAATTAAATAATAGACAGTGCGTTTCCCTCAAAATATATGTGTCATGGAGCAACTGCCTTTTATTTTGATTGTATTGGACTAAATGCAGTTTGTATGTGCTGCACTGCCCTGCCCAGATCAATTTAAATAATAGACAGTGCGTTTCCCTCAAAATATATGTGTCATGGAGCAACTGCCTTTTATTCATCACCCTAATAATATAATGTATTTTAATCGGACTAAATGCAGTTTGTATGTGCTGCCCTGCCCTGCCCAGATCAATTTAAATAATAGACAGTGCGTTTCCCTCAAAATATATGTGTCATGGAGCAACTGCCTTTTATTCATCACCCTAATAATGTCATGTATTTTTATTGGACTAAATGCAGTTTGTATGTGCTGCCCTGGTCAAATTAAATAATAGACAAAGCGTTTCCCTCAAAATATAGGCAGTACATTCAGCCTTTGTTTTTAGTCGGTTCATTAAGTTGCACGGGAATTTGAATCACTGGTAAATGTTGTTCATGTCTTTATATAGTGTACCAAGAGTTGTTCACTTGCTTACGGCCATACCAGCCTGAATACGCCCCT
Source organism: Coregonus lavaretus (assembly GCF_964263955.1). Taxonomy (NCBI): domain Eukaryota; kingdom Metazoa; phylum Chordata; class Actinopteri; order Salmoniformes; family Salmonidae; genus Coregonus; species Coregonus lavaretus. The sequence goes on along the minus strand of NW_028160276.1, from coordinate 23,334 downwards.
TTTTGGAATTTCAGGAAGTGGATGAGCGGCAGGTGTCTGAGTGCTTGAGAGAGGATATCGTTTTTTTGAGGTTTATTTGATTTATAAGTTTGAAAGTTTGTGTGATTGTAGTTGATTTTCTTTGAAACTTTTTTGTTAATATCCCCCATCGGCGTGAGCTGTTTGGGGGATATTTATTAAAATAACCGGATGGACAACATGGCGTCAACATCAAGAATACAAACGATGACGAGAAAGGACAACAGTGAAATCAGAATTTCAAATGAAGAACTGAAGAAAAGAAAGTATGAGAAGGAACTGACGGTGAACGTGGAAATAATTGGAGAAGGGAAAATAACAACGATGGAATTGCTGAGAGGAATAAGGGAAGTTTGTGGAACAATACTTGGATGTAGAATGAGAGACGGAAATAAGTATGAAATAACAATGTCTCATGTAAAGGGAAAAGAAAGACTAATGGACGGGCTAAAGATAAAGAACTGTCAAATCATGGCTAAAGAGCTAGGGAACGATGAGCTTGTGGTGTCCTTTTTTAACTTGCCTGCATACATTACAGATGGGGAGATATATGAGAAACTAAGAGGCTGGAAAGTGAAGGCGACCACGCCAATCAAGAGGAGGATGTGGCCAGGAACAGACATTGTAGACGGGACGAGATTTTGCAAGGTGAAGTTCACAGACAATGTGCAATCCTTGCCATATTCTACCAAATTTAACACTGTCGAGGGATTTGAATATTTTCGTGTAATCCATGACAATCAAGTGAAGGTATGTAGACTATGTATTCAGCCGGGGCACATACTTAAGGAATGTCCAGAATTCACTTGCCATAAATGTAGTGAACAAGGGCATTATGCCAGAGAATGTTTGAACATAGGTAATGTGTGTGAAATGTGTGACAGACCGAAAGTTAGATGTAGCTGTAAGAAGGGAAAAGATCACTTACTTTTGCAAACAATGGACCTCACTTCGGAGGAAGATGAGGGGAGTGTGTTTATGGAGGGAGAAAAAGAGAGTGACATGGGAGTGTGACTTCAGAGACAGTGGCAGATATGCCTGAAGAGCCTGTAATGTCTTCTGGTAAAACACGAGATGAAGTTTTGGTCTCTGCTGCTGACAAGGTGGAACAGCCGCACATGATGGGTGAAATACATACAAAGGTAGAGATGGTGCAAGGTGCTTCTCAGGTGCCTGAGCCAGTTTCAAGCGTGTGTAAAAATTACACCAAAGAGCGAGCTGGGTCCACTGAAGTCACTGGCACTGTTAAAGCGCACTTTTCAAAAGGCTTCCCTGCCGCTCCAAATCAGGAGACGGAGGATGAAATAGATAGTGAGGATCATCAGTTGTTTGCAAAAAATAAGAGGTCATTGTCGAAAACTAGGGAGATGATGGGATTTGGAAAAAAGAAAAAGTAGGTTTTGAAAGGACTTTTTTTGCTCTGATTATACCTCTGCACACATTAATAATGATTACAGTCGCATCCCTAAATGGTAACAGTTTGAGAAACATGAGCAAATTTGAGCAGGTTTTAGTGTCTGTTAAGGCAGACATGTTGTGTTTTCAAGAGACCAATTGGACAGATTCCAAAATACAGGAGATTAAGAGTAAATGGTCTGATTTAATTTTTTGTAGTCATGGAAGTGAAAAAACATGTGGTGTGGCTATTTTGATAAAAAACGATGTTGTTCAAAATGTAAAACAAATATATGCTGACAATGATGGCAGACTTATTGCAATTGAATTTGAAGTTCAAAATGTAGTTTTTAGTTTAATCAATGTTTATGCTTCAAACATTGAATCTGAAAGGAGAGAAATGTTTCACAATTTAAAAACACTGTGCTCAGAAAACTGTATACTGATAGGAGACTTTAATGTGAGGTGTAGTAGAATGGATGCCTCTAGTTGTGCTAGATTCAGATATGACTCTTCTAGAAATGCATTATGGAAACTTATGAATGAGGAGAATCTAGTAGATATATGGAGGGCTGAAAATCCAAACAGAAGAGTGTTTTCTAGAAGGCAGGTGGTGCTAAAGGAATTAAAACAAAGCAGAATTGATTTATGTCTAGCAAAACAAGAATTGGTGCAGCATGTTAAGAAGATGTCATATAACTTTACAGCATATAGTGATCACGCAGTAATGTCATTTCAAATGGGTTTTGGTGTGGAGAGGAGAGGGGGAGGTGTCTGGTGTTTAAATGCCAGTCTGTTAAAGGAGGAAGGATATAGAAATGAAATTGTTGAATGTATTAATGATGAAATGTCTAATGTACTGTTAAAAGAGAATGTGTGTTTATGGTGGGAGGAAGTGAAAGGAAAAGTAAAAAACAGGAGTATTAGGTATGCTAGAAATCACAACCGGTTAGATAAGCAGAAGGAAACAATGCTTAGAAATAGGATGTTGCATGAACTTGAAAAGGCTGATACTGATCCGGACTATGATGTTGTGAACTATTTGAAAATCCATGCAGAGCTGGGTCGTTATGAAAAAAAGAAATGTTTGGGTGCTATTGTTAGGAGTAGGGCACAGTACGCTTTGGAGGGAGAGAAATGTACATCCTTTTTTTGGGGGCTTGAAAAAAGAAAACAAACTAAGAGTTACATTGTAGAGTTGGAAGATGAAAAAGGTGTAAAGGTAAACGATTTTGTTGAGATCTTAGATACAGTTGAATCCTTTTACAGAAATCTTTACAAAAAGAATGATGTAGATAAAGTGTGTGTTGAAAAAGTGTTGGATACAATTAGTGCCAAAGTATCTCAGGTAGATAGAATGATGTGAGATGAAGAGATTTCGATTATGGAAATCAAGGAAGCAATTGTTAACACTCAAGGCAATAAAAGTCCGGGTTTGGATGGTTTAACAAATGAGTTCTATAAAGTCTTTGTAGATATTTTGGCACCCATTTTAGTGAAGGTGTTTCATTATATGGAAGAGAATAAGGAAATCCCTGAGTCTATGTCAACTGGTATGTTAACGATCTTTATTCAAGAATAGGGGCAGTAGATTAAAGTTAGAAAATTATAGCCCTATTAGTCTTCTAAATTCGGATTATAAGATATTGACTAAAGTGTTAGCGAATAGGATGAAAAAGGTGATTGGGAGTATTATTGCATCAACACAAGCCTACGGTGTACCTGGAAGAGATGTTGCAGATGTAATTTGTACAATTAGAGATGTTGTTAATCAAATGAAAAATGAAGGCGGTATAGTATTAAGTTTGGATTTTAACAAAGCTTTTGATAGAGTGGAGCATAGCTTCCTATTACAGACTATGGAGAGGTTTGGTTTTGGGCCAAAGTTTGTATCTTGGATCAACCTGTTGTACAGCGGGGCTAAAAGTTGTGTCAAATGTAACGTAGTGTTAACAGATACTTTTCCTGTAGAGAGGTCAGTAAGGCAGGGCTGTCCTTTGTCAGCTCTGTTGTACAGTGTTTCTACAGAACCGTTAGCTACATTAATAAATAGTAATACAGAGGTAAGGGGTGTCGGAATCCCAGGTGGTGGTATCAGTGTTGTACATCAGTACGCTGATGACACTACTTGCACTGTGAAGGATATAGGAAGCATTGGAAGCATTATGAGAATCATAGATATATATGGTAAGGCCTCGGGCGCTAAAGTTAATATAGAGAAGACTGAAATAATGTTTGTTGGGGATATCGATGCAAATAAGTGTGAGATTCCATTCAAGATAGCAAGGGATTTTATTAAAGTGCTGGGAGTAAACATTGGTGTAAAGGAGAAAGAGGCAAAATATATAACTTGGACTGGGATCCTTAATAAAGTCAAGCTAACGTTGAATTTCTGGAAAAATAGAAAATGAAAGTTAAAAGGTAAAGTAATTGTTGCAAATGCTTTTGTATTATCTAAATTTGTGTATGTTTTGGGAGTCCTGGACATGCCTGAGTGGGTGCTAAATGAATTAAATAAGGTGGTGTCTAATTTTACATGGGATGGTAAAGGAGTTAGAATATCTCAGAAAACATTGATAGCTGACTATGTGGATGGAGGTTTAAAACTTGTAGATTTAGATTTCAAAAGAAAAGCTATTAGGATAAAAACAGTAAAGAAATATTTGTATGACAGTGAAGATTATGGCTGGAAACACTTCTTTAACCCTCCCGTTGTCCTGTCCGGGTCAAAAAGACCCAGGCTACGTGTTAGAGTGAGTGGCTGTGTAACCCCTAGCGTTGTCCTGTCTTGTCCGGGGTCAAAAAGACCCAGGCTACGTGTCAGTGCCTATTTGTTAGAGGGAGTGGCTGTATATCCCGTGCCGCTGTCCTGTCCTGTCCTGTCCTGTCCTGTCCTTTCTTGTCCGGGGTCAAAACGACCCAGGCTACATGTCAGTGCCTATGTGTTAGAGCGTGTGGCTGTATATCTCCTCCCGCTGTCCTGTCCGGGTCAAAAAAAGACCCAGGCTACGTGTCAGTGCCTATGTGTTAGAGCGAGTGGCTGTATGACCCCTAGCATTGTCCTCTCGTGTCCTGGCTGGGGTCAAAACGACCCAGGCTACGTGTTAGAGTGTTAGAGCGAGTGTGTGCTGTGCTGTGAACGGGACCCTTGCAAATTAAATTAAATCAACTTTTATTGGTCACATTGTAGGTACAGACATTACAGTGAAATGTTTACTTTGTAAAGAATCTGGTGTTTTCCTTGTAATATTGTAGGTGTGTGTCACTACTCGACGACAATGCTGGAAACCCAAGATGTCCATTTCCTCAACAAGTGAATATATGTCATCTGGTCTTCGGCTTGCTGACAATTGAACATCTCCGCACGTGTTTCATTCTGACAGTCTGTCAACTTGTATACTTGCGGTACAACATTTTGGGTTTTCGTGAAATCACAAGGTATGCCTAGGCTCGAACGGATCCCCATCATGGCGTGTTGTTTGGGGCCAACAGAAAAGCCTTGAAATATCCAGGCGACTTTCTTCATCAGAAGTGTCTGTTCCTCATCTGAGAGATCTGTCATGTGGACACCGCTACACACGGATGAGATGTCGCATGGCATTTGCCGATATGTCCGATATGTCAACAAATGGTCTCGGACGTGGCTGTGACGAACGTCCATGTCCCACATGTCGTAGTACAAAGCACAAGTACAAGACTCGCTGTCGTCGAAACCGGTCAACGTTGCAGCACAGGGACACCATCCCACAACTTCACGGTGTATCTTCTGCACATGGTCCCGGTGTGTCACCATGATGTGTGACACTGCACCGTGGTAAAACCACAAGAGCAGAGCCTGTCCTACGACCCGAACGAGCCACAGCTCATACCTCAACAGACTATATTTGGGTTCGACAAATAGTCTCACCTCCAGTTTGTTGTTGGGCATGACCGAGAGGCTTTTCACCGTGTACCCGAGAAGTATGGGTATGTTGTTCACTACTCGATTGAACGCAGAATAGATGTCGTTGAAGTTGATGGTGCTCAGATTCAGTCGAGTCGACCCTCCGATGCCCAGACCGATCACGGTGCCGACGACGGTGGTGGTGGTATTGTCGGTAGTAGTTACGTGACTGGAGTCCGACGTGTGTATGTCAAACACTGCAGTGATGCAGCGAGAATCGCCCTTTGCGTTTTCTGTGTTCTGGAAAGTCGACATAGCTTCGATGGATGTTGTTTGTCTGTGAGACACGAACCTGTTATATTGTGGATTCAATGACCACTCCCATAAAAATACTTAATTATATTATATTCATTTATTATTATTTTTTTCGGGGGTTAATGTTAGAGCCTAGGTGTTAGCGCGAGTGGCTCGCTGTATATCTCCTCCCGCTGTCCTGTCCTGTCCTGTCCTGTCCTGTCCGGGTCAAAAGGACCCAGGCTACGTGTTAGAGCCTAGGTGTTAGAGCGAGCTGCTCTATGTCTCCACCTGCTGTCCTGACCGGGTCAAAAAGACCCAGGCTACGTGTCAGTGCCTATGTGTTTGAGCTAGTGGCTGTATAACCCCTAGCGTTGTCCTGTCCTGTCCTGTCCTGTCCTGTCCGGGTCAAAAAGACCCAGGCTACGTGTCAGTGCCTAGGTGTTAGAGCTAGTGGCTGTATATATCCCCTCCCGCTGTCCTGACCGGGTCAAAAAGACCCAGGCTACGTGTTAGAGCCTAGGTGTTAGAGCGAGCTGCTCTATGTCTCCACCTGCTGTCCTGACCGGGTCAAAAAGACCCAGGCTACGTGTCAGTGCCTATGTGTTTGAGCTAGTGGCTGTATAACCCCTAGTGTTGTCCTGTCCTGTCCTGTCCTGTCCTGTCCGGGTCAAAAAGACCCAGGCTACGTGTCAGTGCCTAGGTGTTAGAGCTAGTGGCTGTATATATCCCCTCCCGCTGTCCTGACCGGGTCAAAAAGACCCAGGCTACGTGTTAGAGCCTAGGTGTTAGAGCGAGCTGCTCTATGTCTCCACCTGCTGTCCTGACCGGGTCAAAAAGACCCAGGCTACGTGTCAGTGCCTATGTGTTTGAGCTAGTGGCTGTATAACCCCTAGCGTTGTCCTGTCCTGTCCTGTCCGGGTCAAAAAGACCCAGGCTACGTGTCAGAGCCTAGGTGTTAGAGCGAGTGGCTGTATATCTCCTCCCGCTGTCCTGACCGGGTCAAAAAGACCCAGACTACGTGTCAGAGTGTTAGAGCGAGCTGCTGTATAAGCCCTAGCGTTGTCCTGTCCTGGCTGGGGTCAAACGGACCCAGGCTACACGTTAGAGGCATAAGCTCTGAGCCAGAGGTACTAGGTAAGTCGTAAACAAAAAACAGCAACACCAAGAACAACAACTAGAACAACTAGAACAACTAGAACAACTACTACTACTACTACTACTACTACTACTACTACTACTACTACTACTACTACTACTACTACTACTACTACTACTACTACTACTACTACTACTACTACTACTACTACTACTACTACTACTACTACTACACTACTACTACTACTACTACTACTACTACTAATAATAATAATAATAATAATATTGCCTCCGTGGCATGTCCGGACACGTGCCGAAGAGAGAGGTGTTGGGGACTTCCCCAGCCTGGGTGCCGAAGCTATTATGAGTGCTGTGCGATTCACGGCCAAACAGGTCCTAGAACAGATATTTTCCAATGACTCTGACTGCGACGAGGAAGCGGACGAGGAAGCATCCGAAGAAGAAGACGGGGAGGAATACAACCCAGAGGACGAGGAGACCACAGAGGACGACGACGACTACGACGCCGCAGCCGCCGACGACGAGGACGATGTCCAAGTAGAAGAAGGTCAAGGCGTAGAAGACGAACGAGACGATGACGACGACGACGACGACCAACAAGAAGGGGAAGAACAAGGGGAAGGTGAAGGAGAGCGAGGAGAGCGAGGAGACCTCCGCCGCTGCCGCAGCCGCCGCCGCAGCATCAGCCCCAGAACACAACACGATATCCCTCGAGTGGAAAGAGAGACATTCGTGTCGAGAAACGGCCAAATCCAATGGTGCTCGGTGCCCTGTGACAACAATCGGGGCGTCGGAGGGGCCGCAGCAGCGGCAAAAAGTAACAGGCCGGTTGCTGAGGTGCCGGAGGACATGAGGCCCGGGCCTACTAGGCAGGCCGTAGGCCAAGCCCGCGACATCCTCTCCATGTTTCGCTTGTTTTTCACACCCGAGATAGAAGACATCATCCTGGAGATGACCAATCTGGAGGGCGTTCGAAAATACGGAGCCCGAGGCGACGGCGGCGACGACGACGACGACGACGACGACCACCGCCACTACGCCGAAGACCACGAAAACCACGAAGACCGTGACCGCGGCGGCGACGGCGGCGGCGGCCGCTGGAAAGCGATGGACTCCACAGACCTGAGAGCCTACGTAGGGCTGCTCATCCTAGCCGGCGTGTACAGGTCCCGAGGCGAAGCGGCCTCTAGTCTCTGGGACGCCGAGAGCGGAAGGACCATTTTCCGCGCAACCATGCCGCTCAAAGTCTTTCACGCTTACTCGAGACTCCTTCACTTCGACGACGGCCAGACCAGAGCCGAGAGACGCGCAGCAGGCGGCGGTGACAAACTTGCAGCCGTGAGAGAGGTCTGGGACAAGTGGGTCGAGAGGCTGCCGCTCCTCTACAACCCCGGGCCCGACGTGACGGTGGACGAGCAACTGGTCCCTTTCAGAGGTGTGCCGGGGCCAACAACACCGTACAAGAGCACAACAACAACACTGAACACAACACTGAACACAACACAACACAACACGCTAAAGCTAATCTCTTGTCTTTCCTCTCTCTCTCTCTCTCTCTCTCTCTCTCTCTCTCTCTCTCTCTCTCTCTCTCTCTCTCTCTCTCTCTCTCTCTCTCTCTCTCTCTCTCTCTCTCTCTCTCTCTCTCTCTCTCTCTCTCTCTCTCTCTCTCTCTCTCTCTCTCTCTCTCTCTCTCTCTCTCTCTCTGTCTCTCTCTATCTCCTCCAGGCCGATGTCCTTTCCGCCAGTATATCCCAAGCAAGCCGGCCAAATACGGCATCAAGACATGGGTGGCCTGCGACTCCAAATCCAGCTACGCCTGGAAGATGCAGGTCTACACCGGCAAGGCCACATGCGGAGGCCCCGAGAAGAACCAGGGGATGAGGGTCGTGCTCGATTTGACGCAGGGACTCAGGGGTCACAACGTCACCTGCGACAATTTCTTCACCTCATACGAGCTCGCGCGCCAGCTCCTGACCAGGAACGTCACCGTGGTCGGCACGGTCAGAAAGAACAAGCCAGAGCTCCCGCAGGCGCTGCTCGCCTCAAAGGACAGGCTCCTCTTCTCCTCCAAGTTCGCCTTCACGCCCACCACCGCTGTAGTGTCCTACCTGGCAAAGAGAAACAAGAACGTCTTACTCCTGAGCACGCTGCACACCGAGGCTCACGTTAGCCGTCGCCAGGACAAGAAGCCGGCCATCGTCCTAGACTACAACAGCAACAAGGGAGGTGTGGACAACCTAGACAAGGTGATTGGAACCTACAGCTGCAGGAGGATGACCGCGCGCTGGCCCCTGGTAATCTTCCACAACATCCTTGACGTGTCCTCTTACAACGCTTTTGTCATATGGCGAGAGCTCAACCCCACTTGGATGCCTGGCAAGCGAAACAAGAGGAGGGTGTTCCTCGAGCAGCTGGGAAAGGCACTAGTGACTCCGTTCATACAAAGAAGGGCCCGTCTCCCTCGCACCGAAGCCTCTGCGGCGCTCGTCAAAGCTGTTCAGAGGGCTACGTATCGTGATCAGCCCAGGCGGGATCACGCCCCCGCAGCACCGGACCACGCAGCACCGGCCCAAGCACCCAACCCCGCACAACCCAGTAAGAGGAAGAGGTGTCAGGTCTGCCCCACAAAGAAGGACTGTAAAACACACACGGTGTGCACCAGGTGTAACAAATACATCTGCAAAGGCTGTTCGCACCCATACTGTCCCACATGTTCCAACTGGGCCTTTAGTGAGAGGGGGACAGTTCGACCCGGAGGGCACGGCGTGTGTACAGAATACCAGGACAACGGGAGGGTTAATAGCAAAACAGCACAATTGGATGTTCTATGTCCACAACAATGTTTAAACCCTATCAGGTGACCATTTGTGAGGTCTGGGAAAAATGTAAGACATTTAGATTTTGGGGTGTAGTTACCCTTAAATGCAAGTGTGCACCAGGAAGAGACCTTTGTTTGGTTAAGCGGTGTTGCTGTAGAACAAATGGCCACTGGAGTGATGCAAATGATCACGGTATAATTCTGCCAGGCAGGCATAGGCTACTTTGTAGTTAACATTTACTTGCGAAGGTTTTGGGGAAAGCCATTCCTCCCCTACCAGAAGAAGGTTATCATTAGCATCATCGCTAACGGCTACACAAAGTGTAGACATACGCCCGCACCGCACACATGCACACAGACAGGGGCATTCCTGTGCCGTTTCAGAAAGTTCATGGAAATACGAATCACTGATGCATTTTGTTCATGTCTTATGATTGACTTGGGCAAATGAATGCGTTTTCTATCAAGTTGAATAGATTTAGTTGATTTCTTACTAAATTCAATAAATGTTTGAATATTGTTGAATTTCGGTTTAATGTCTGGATTCCGTGATTCGGTCCGCAACGCCTATTTTATAGGGCCCTAGTCAATGAACTTGTCATAAATCAACATAGGATATGCCCTCTCCACCCCCCCCCCCCCCAACAAGACTCAAATATATATATATATATTGGAAATGTAAGCAAGGGTTGAACTTCTTCAGTTTGTGTCACAAAGTGGATACGTTTCTGTGTCCCTTTCAGAGTGAGTGACACATTGACTTTATATAGTGTACCAAGAGTTGTTCCCTCGCTTACGGCCATACCAGCCTGAATACGCCCGATCTCGGAAGCTAAGCAGTGTTGGGCCTGGTTAGTACTTGGATGGGAGACCGCCTGGGAATACCAGGTGCTGTAAGCTTTTTGTCCCAGTAGAGCGTGCTCTTGTGTCATGGAGCAACTGCCTTTTATTTATCACCCTAATAATATCATGGATTGTTATTGGACTAAATGCAGTTTGTGTGTGCTGCCCTGCCCTGATCAAATCAAATAATGGACAGTGCGTTTCCCTCAAAATATAGGCAGTACATGCAGCCTTTGTTTTTAGTCTAGGAGACAGTCAATGTCTGTAGTCCATTAGGGCACTATAAAATCCCTTCAATGTTTTGCCTGATTCCGATAATTCCCAAGTTCCCTTTTCTCCGTTTAGATTTCCCCGTTGACCGTTTGTCCCTGTTTTGGCAGGTTTTCGCTCTCAAAAGTACACCTTTTTAATAGCAAAACAGCACAATTGGATGTTCTATGTCCACAACAATGTTTAAACCCTATCAGGTGACCATTTGTGAGGTCTGGGAAAAATGTAAGACATTTAGATTTTGGGGTGTAGTTACCCTTAAATGCAAGTGTGCACTAGGAAGAGACCTTTGTTTGGTTAAGCGGTGTTGCTGTAGAACAAATGGCCACTGGAGTGATGCAAATGATCACGGTATTATTCTGCCAGGCAGGCATAGGCTACTTTGTAGTTAACATTTACTTGCGAAGGTTTTGGGGAAAGCCATTCCTTCCCTACCAGAAGAAGGTTATCATTAGCATCATCGCTAACGGCTACACAAAGTGTAGACATACGCGCGCACCGCACACATGCACACAGACAGGGGCATTCCTTTGCCGTGCCAGAAAGTTCATGGAAATACGAATCACTGATGCATTTTGTTCATGTCTTATGATTGACTTGGGCAAATGAATGCGTTTTCTAACAAGTTGAATAGATTTAGTTGATTTCTTACTAAGTTCAATAAATGTTTGAATATTGTTGAATTTCGGTTTAATGTCTGGATTCCGTAATTCGGTCCGCAACGCCTATTTTATAGGGCCCTAGTCAATGAACTTGTCATAAATCAACATAGGATATGCCCTCTCTCCCCCCCCCCCCCCCCCAACAAGACTCAAATATATATATATATATTGGAAATGTAAGCAAGGGTTGAGCTTCTTCAGTTTGTGTCACAAAGTGGATACGTTTCTGTGTCCCTTTCAGAGTGAGTGACACGTTTACTTTATATAGTGTACCAAGAGTTGTTCCCTTGCTTACGGCCATACCAGCCTGAATACGCCCATCCTGATTGGAGAAGTGACGACAGGTGCGAGTTTTGAGCTGTGAGTGAGTGTTTGCTGAAGAGTGTTTGCGCGAGAGCTATTTTTGTTAATTATTTGGATTTCGAAATATATTTTTTGTTTGTTCTTGCAGTTGAATAGTTTTAAGTTTGGTTAGTCTTTCCCCCTTGCAGTTTTGCTGCTTGGGGGAGAGTTTTTCTTTTCGTGAAGCACTATGACGGACAACATGGAAATGACAAATGGAATGGACAAAGACAACGAAAGGGCGCAACGGAAGAAAAATGAAGATAAAGAAGGAATGAAATATGGCAAAGAATACACGGTGGCAATTGAGTTGGAAGGAGAAGACAAAGTGACGACAATGGAACTACTACGAGCAATTAAGGAGATGTGTGGAGAGGTGGTGGGATGCCGAATGAAAGGAGAAAAGAAGTATGAAGTTACGATGAGAAACGGAAAAGGAAAAGAACGTTTAATGGATGGAATACGGATAAAGGACACCAGGATTTTGGCGAGAGATGTTAATGTGAAGGAATTGGTGGTGTCTTTTATGAATCTCCCAGTATATGTAGAAGATGGTGTGATACTGGGCAAGCTGAGTAGTTGGGGAGTGGCAGCCGTTTCGGAGATAAGGAGGAGAGTTTGGCCAGGAACGGAGGTGGTTGATGGGACACGTTTTTGCAAAGTCAAGTTCACAGAAAAAGTGACATCATTGCCTTACTCTACAAGAATTGAGACGTTGGAGGGAGCAGAATATTTTAGGGTCCTTCATGACAAACAGGTCAGAGTGTGTCGTTTGTGTATTCAACCCGGGCACATAGTTAAAGACTGCCCTGAATTTAAGTGTTTCAAATGTGGCAAGCAAGGACACTATGTGAGAGAATGTGTAGGAGAGAAGGAAAGGAATTTCTGTGGTGGATGCAGAAAGAGATTGGCGGAGTGCAACTGTGGAGAGGATATGGCTGAAGAGGGGAGTCAAGCACTATTCGAGGAAGCAGTTGTATTGTCGCAAGAAGGAGAAGAAGATGGAGGAGAGGACGTGGTGGAGAGTGGAGAGACGGAGGAAGGAAGAAGGGAGAAGGACCAGAAGATGAATGAAATTGGGAGTAGTATGGACTCAGAAATAAGAAGAGGGAGTTTTCAGGAGGAGGGGGGGAGTGGAATGGGGGAAAGCACGGGGGACTCACAGGGTTTGGGGGATAGCACAGTACTAACAAGTACCTCGGGGGGTGAAGAAATGGAGAGGGGTTCGAGTTTGAGAACAATAACAGAAACGACAACGACGGCTATACATGAGATGGAGATGAACACGGGGAGCACAACGATGACAATACCAGAGACGGAGATGAACATGGGGAGCACAACGGATGAGGGTGACAAGAAGTTGAGTTGGCTGGATAACATGGACTTGGAGGAGATATCGGACACGGATGATGGAGAAAAGATTGAAAGAACGAGGGAAGGATACAGGAAGAGGAAAGCGGGGGGAAGAGGGGGAGGGAAAGGGTGGAAGAGGAAAGAAACTGGATAACAGGTAGAGGATAATGAAATTATATTTTATTATTTTATTATTTAATAGAATGGTAAATATAATGTCAATAAATGCAAATGGTTTGAGAACAATGGGAAAATTTAATAGAATAGTACAAATGAAGAATTCAGATATTTTATGTATTCAAGAGACGCACTGGGATAATGCATGTGTTTTAGAAGTTAAAAAAATATGGAGGGATTTTATTTATGTTAACAATGGCAGGGGAAATTCAAGTGGGGTTGCAATTTTGTTAAGGAAGGATGTAGTAGAAAATGTGAAGAAGATATATAATGATAATAATGGGAGGATTTTAATTTTGGATTTTGAATATATGAATAGGGTTTTTAGGATTATAAATATTTATGCGCCGAATAATGAGATAGAGCGAAATAATTTATTTTTAGAATTAGGGAAATGGTGCAAGGGTAACTGTATTTTAGTAGGGGATTTTAATGTTAAAATGAATAGATTAGATATGAAAAGGGGAGCTATTTTTAGAAATGACGTATCTAGGGGGGTCTTAAGGAAGATTATGTTTGAAAACAGTTTGATTGATATATGGAGGGATGAGAATCCGAACAAGAGAGGAATTTCTAGAAGGCAGGTGGTTTTAGGGGAGTTGAAACAGACGCGAATAGATCTGGTTTTAGTAAATGAGGGTTTAAGAAATTTTATGAAAGAAATTAAGTATGTTTTTACAGCTTTTAGTGATCATGCGGCGGTGGTATTTTCTTGTGGAGTAAGGACACATACTAAATCTGGTGGGCTGTGGTGTTTAAATAATAGCTTGCTAGAGGAGGAAAAGTATATTGAGATGATATCAGAATGTATTGGGAAGGCCAAAAGACAACAGTTAATGGAGGTGAATATGGGGTTGTGGTGGGAGGAGCTGAAAACCAAATGTAAGGAATTGACTATAAAATATGCTGTTAAGAGGAATTATTTTTTGAAAAAGAAGGAGAGGGAACTACGTAAGAAGGTTAAACATGAACTTGAGTGTATAGAAAAGGATGAAGGTCATGGGGTGGAGGATTATTTACTGGCTAAGGATGCACTTGATGAATATGAGAAGAAGAAATGTAATGCGGCGATTGTAAGGAGTAGAGTGCAATATGCGATAGAGGGGGAAAGGTGTACTTCATTTTTCTTGAATTTAGAAAAAAGAAGACAAGAGAAGATTTATATTACGGAGTTAATTAATGATAAAGGGGAAAAGGTTAATGATTTGGTGGGGATTCTGGATACGGTCGAGATATATTATGAATGCTTATTTAAAAAAGAAGAGGTTAATGATTCCTGTATGGATAAGGTGCTTGAACACGTGGATACTAAGTTAACAGAAGGGGAAAAAAACATGTGTGATGAAGATATGAGTCTAACTGACATTAAGGAGGCCATATTAGATGCTAATTGCAATAGGAGTCCGGGGTCTGATGGCCTAACTGCGGAATTTTATAAATCTTTTGCAGATTTGTTGGCTCCAATTTTAAGAAAACTGTATGAATATATTGAAAAGAATCAAGTGGTGCCAGATTCGCTGGCCACAGGAGTTTTAACCATACTGTATAAAAATAAAGGGAGTCGTGTAAATTTGGATAATTATCGACCGTTGACACTTTTAAATTGTGATTATAAGATCTTAGCCAAGGTCTTAGCTAATAGAGTTAAAAAAGTTATGGGAGGAGTAATAGCAGAGACACAAGGATATAGTGTACCAGGGAGGGATATTTCTGACACAGTGGGAACAATAAGGGATGTGATAAAGCATATGGGGGAGGAAGGGGGGTTTGTGATGAGTTTGGATCTAAATAAGGCTTTTGATAGAGTTGATCATTCCTTTTTACTGCGTACACTTGGGAAATTTGGGTTTGGTGAAAGAATGATAGGTTGGATTAGATTACTGAATGGATATGCAAGGAGCAGAGTAAAATGTAATGGGATTTTAACAGATTCTTTTCCTCTGGAGAGATCTGTTAGGCAAGGATGTCCGTTATCAGCTGCTCTTTATAGTTTATCGGTGGAGCCGCTTGCAGCAATGATTAAAGCAAACAAATTAATTTGAGGTATACGGATACCGGATGGGGGGGAGAGTGTTATACAGCAATATGCGGATGATACTACATGTACTGTGATAGATGTTGAAAGTGTGAAGAATGTAATGGAGTGTTTTGAGGTATATGGCAAGGCATCAGGGGCAAAACTTAATGTTGAAAAATCTGAAATAATGTATGTGGGGATAGATGAAAAAGTGGACTGTGGATTCCCTTTCAAAAAGGCTGAAGGTTATATAAAGACTTTAGGGGTGGTTTTGGGGGTGGATAAAGAAGGGACGAGAGATGAGACATGGACTGGGGTTTTGAATAAAATAAAACATAATCTATCCTATTGGAAGGCAAGAAAACTGTTCTTGAGGGGGAAGGTGGTGGTGATTAATTCCTTGGTGGCATCCAAATGTATCTATGTTCTAGGTTCGTTGGATATGCCACAATGGGTGTTAAAAGAATTCAATGGTTTGGTTACAGATTTCCTATGGGAGGGGAAGGGGACTAGGATTGCAAGGGCAACTCTTATCTCGGATTTAAAGGATGGGGGGTTGAAATTGGTGGATTTGGATGTGAAGAGAAAAGCAATGAGAATAAAAACTGTGCAAAAATACTTATATGGGGAGGAAGATTATGGATGGAAAAGGTTTTTTAAACATTTTTTGTACAGAAGTGGGGGTTGTGAAGAAAGTGGATTATTGATGTCATGGAAGAAGGATATGTTGGAGGGTTTGCCTGAGTTCTATAAAGAGGTGTTGTTGGCATGGGGGGAATTTCTTCCTAAGATTGAGTACACATGTACAAATAAGGACAACATATTTAATCAGCCTGTGTTTTTGAATCCGAAAATAGAGAGTGGTGGGAAGGTGCTGTACAACAAAATGTTCATGAAGGCTGGGTTAATATTGGTAAAGGATTTTCTTTACGAGGTTATACCGGGGTTTTTAAGGGGGCAGGCAATTCTGGATACTGTGTGGGAGTTTGATGATACAGTGGAGAGAAAATTAGTATTACAGATATACGAAAGAATTAAATTATGCATTCCGGGTGAGTGGATAAAAGTGATAAATGGGGAGGGGGAATATGAGGACTTGTATGTGCTGCCAAGTCTCTATGTGGGTAAAGGATCGGGGAAACAAGTATTATCAAAAGTAACACAGAAAAGATTGTACAAGTGTATGTTGAAGTCTGTGTGTGTGAGGCCTGCGGCTGAGAGGATGTGGAGAAAAATGTTTATTGATTTGGATGTTTCTTTGATGTGGGAGAATTTGGTTTTGTTTGGGAATAAACGAAATTGTGAGAACATGGATTTTATGGTACGGCATAATCGTATATACACAAATATTATTTTACATCAGATAAACCGCGATGTACGGCGGGAATGTGATGTGTGTATGATGAAGCCAGAGTCTTTGTTGCATTTATTTGTTGAATGTCCAAGTCTGACAGGTTTTTTCAAGGAAGTAAAACTTTTGTTGTGGAGGCACTGGAGAAAATAGTTTTTAGAAAGTTTTGCATGGGATAGGTTAATATTATTTGGAGTAATGGGGAAATGTTTGGGTGTGAATGTGTACCTGTTGAATATTGTTTTGAGTTTTGTGAGGTATGCAATTTACTGTAGAAGGAATATGAAACATTTTGAAGGGAAAAAGGTGAATGTCTGGGTAATCTTTAAAGCAGGTTTAAGAAAGCAGGTGGAATTAATGTATAATGCAAAACTAGAGAAATTTGAAAGTATGTTTATAAAGGGGAGTACTTTAGTGTCTATGGAGGAGGGAGGAGGGGGAGTTAGGGTTAACTTCTGAAATGGAGTATGTCTAATGTCTATATTAGATTATGTATTTTATGTTGATTAGTGAATAAGGATGGTGTAATTATGTTGTATTTGTTGTATTGTTTTGTTGATTTTGTTTTTTATAATAAAAAGAGAAAAAAAAAAAATACGCCCGATCTCGTCCGATCTCGGAAGCTAAGCAGGGTCGGGCCTGGTTAGTACTTGGATGGGAGACCGCCTGGGAATACCAGGTGCTGTAAGCTTTTTGTCCCAGTAGAGCGTGCTCTTGTGTCATGGAGCAACTGCCTTTTATTTATCACCCTAATAATATCATGGATTGTTATTGGACTAAATGCAGTTTGTGTGTGCTGCCCTGCCCTGATCAAATCAAATGATGGACAGTGCGTTTCCCTCAAAATATAGGCAGTACATGCAGCCTTTGTTTTTAGTCTAGGAGACAGTCAATGTATGTAGTCCATTAGGGCACTATAAAATCCCTTCAATGTTTTGCCTGATTCCGTTAATTCCCAAGTTCCCTTTTCTCCGTTTAGATTTCCCCGTTGACCGTTTGTCCCTGTTTTGGCAGGTTTTCGCTCTCAAAAGTACACCTTTTTAATAGCAAAACAGCACAATTGGATGTTCTATGTCCACAACAATGTTTAAACCCTATCAGGTGACCATTTTTGAGGTCTGGGAAAAATGTAAGACATTTAGATTTTGGGGTGTAGTTACCCTTAAATGCAAGCGTGCACCAGGAAGAGACCTTTGTTTGGTTAAGCGGTGTTGCTGTAGAACAAATGGCCACTGGAGTGATGCAAATGATCACGGTATAATTCTGCCAGGCAGGCATAGGCTACTTTGTAGTTAACATTTACTTGCGAATGTTTTGAGGAAAGCCATTCCTTCCCTACCAGAAGAAGGTTATCATTAGCATCATCGCTAACGGCTACACAAAGTGTAGACATACGCGCGCACCGCACACATGCACACAGACAGGGGCATTCCTGTGCCGTGCCAGAAAGTTCATGGAAATACGAATCACTGATGCATTTTGTTCATGTCTTATGATTGACTTGGGCAAATGAATGCGTTTTCTAACAAGTTGAATAGATTTAGTTGATTTCTTACTAAGTTCAATAAATGTTTGAATATTGTTGAATTTCGGTTTAATGTCTGGATTCCGTGATTCGGTCCGCAACGCCTATTTTATAGGGCCCTAGTCAATGAACTTGTCATAAATCAACATATGATATGCCCTCTCGCCCCCCCCCCCCCCCAACAAGACTCAAATATATATATATATATATTGGAAATGTAAGCAAGGGTTGAGCTTCTTCAGTTTGTGTCACAAAGTGGATACATTTCTGTGTCCCTTTCAGAGTGAGTAACACATTGACTTTATATAGTGTACCAAGAGTTATTCCCTCGCTTACGGCCATACCATCCTGAATACGCCTGATCTCGTCCGAACTCGGAAGCTAAGCAGGGTCGGGCCTGGTTAGTACTTGGATGGGAGACCACCTGGGAATACCAGGTGCTGTAATCTTTTTGTCCCAGTAGAGCGTGCTCTTGTGTCATGGAGCAACTGCCTTTTATTTATCACCCTAATAATATCATGGATTGTTATTGGACTAAATGCAGTTTGTGTGTGCTGCCCTGCCCTGATCAAATCAAATAATGGACAGTGCGTTTCCCTCAAAATATAGGCAGTACATGCAGCCTTTGTTTTTAGTCTAGGAGACAGTCAATGTCTGTAGTCCATTAGGGCACTATAAAATCCCTTCAATGTTTTGCCTGATTCCGTTAATTCCCAAGTTCCCTTTTCTCCGTTTAGATTTCCCCGTTGACCGTTTGTCCCTGTTTTGGCAGGTTTTCGCTCTCAAAAGTACACCTTTTTAATAGCAAAACAGCACAATTGGATGTTCTATGTCCACAACAATGTTTAAACCCTATCAGGTGACCATTTGTGAGGTATGGGAAAAATGTAAGACATTTAGATTTTGGGGTGTAGTTACCCTTAAATGCAAGCGTGCACCAGGAAGAGACCTTTGTTTGGTTAAGCGGTGTTGCTGTAGAACAAATGGCCACTGGAGTGATGCAAATGATCACGGTATAATTCTGCCAGGCAGGCATAGGCTACTTTGTAGTTAACATTTACTTGCGAAGGTTTTGGGGAAAGCCATTCCTTCACCAACCAGAAGAAGGTTATCATTAGCATCATCGCTAATGGCTACACAAAGTGTAGACATACGTGCACACCGCACACATGCAAACAGACAGGGGCATTCCTGTGCCTTGCCAGAAAGTTCATGGAAATACGAATCACTGATGCATTTTGTTCATGTCTTATGATTGACTTGGGCAAATGAATGCGTTTTCTAACAAGTTGAATAGATTTAGTTGATTTCTTACTAAGTTCAATAAATGTTTGAATATTGTTGAATTTCGGTTTAATGTCTGGATTCCGTGATTCGGTCCGCAACGCCTATTTTATAGGGCCCTAGTCAATGAACTTGTCATAAATCAACATAGGATATGCCCTCTCCCCCTCCCCCCCAACAAGACTCAAAAAAAAAAAAAAAATATATATATATATATATATATATATATATATATATTGGAAATGTAAGCAAGGGTTGAGCTTCTTCAGTTTGTGTCACAAAGTGGATACGTTTCTGTGTCCCTTTCAGAGTGAGTGACACATTGACTTTATATAGTGTACCAAGAGTTGTTCCCTCGCTTACGGCCATACCAGCCTGAATACGCCTCACCTCTTGCTGCTCACCAACGGTCGTCGATGGGGAGAACAGAATTAGGTAGGTTTAGTCTGACCTGTTCAAACTTCAACATAGTACCTGTTTGTGTGTCAGATATCACCTATCCTAAAAGCCATTGGTAAGAGAACAGTGACTGTTTGTGTTCACAGAAACATGTATGGAGCCAGTACATGGAGACTTGCAAGATGATGTGATGAAGTCCAGACTGACAGATGGGATTGATACTGATGTCTCTTAATGGGGAGAGACCTGGCACTCTGACAGACAGGCTTGATACTGATGTCTCTGAATGGAGAGAGACCTGGCACTCTGACAGACAGGCTTGATACTGATGTCTCTGAATGGAGAGAGACCTGGCACTCTGACAGACAGGCTTGATACTGATGTCTCTGAATGGAGAGAGACCTGGCACTCTGTCAGACAGGCTTGATACTGATGTCTCTGAATGGAGAGAGACCTGGCACTCTGACAGACAGGCTTGATACTGATGTCTCTGAATGGAGAGAGACCTGGCACACTGACAGACAGGCTTGATACTGATGTCTCTGAATGGAGAGAGACATGGCACTCTGACAGACAGGCTTGATACTGATGTCTCTGAATGGAGAGAGACCTGGCACTCTGACAGACAGGCTTGATGCTGATGTCTCTGAATGGAGAGAGACGTGGCACTCTGACAGACACGCTTGATACTGATGTCTCTGAATGGAGAGAGACCTGGCACTCTGACAGACAGGCTTGATACTGATGTCTCTGAATGGAGAGACACCTGGCACTCTGACAGACAGGCTTGATGCTGATGTCTCTGAATGGAGAGAGACCTGGCACTCTGACAGACAGGCTTGATACTGATGTCTCTGAATGGAGAGAGACCTGGCACACTGACAGACAGGCTTGATACTGATGTCTCTGAATGGAGAGAGACCTGGCACTCTGACAGACAGGCTTGATATTGATGTCTCTGAATGGAGAGAGACCTGGCACTCTGACAGACAGGCTTGATGCTGATGTCTCTGAATGGAGAGAGACCTGGCACTCTGACAGACAGGCTTGATACTGATGTCTCTGAATGGAGAGAGACCTGGCACTCTGACAGACACGCTTGATACTGATGTCTCTGAATGGAGAGAGACCTGGCACTCTGACAGACAGGCTTGATACTGATGTCTATGAATGGAGAGAGACCTGGCACTCTGACAGACAGGCTTGATGCTGATGTCTCTGAATGGAGAGAGACCTGGCACTCTGACAGACAGGCTTGATACTGATGTCTCTGAATGGAGAGAGACCTGGCACTCTGACAGACACGCTTGATACTGATGTCTCTGAATGGAGAGAGACCTGGCACTCTGACAGACAGGCTTGATACTGATGTCTCTGAATGGAGAGAGACCTGGCACTCTGACAGACAGGCTTGATACTGATGTCTCTGAATGGAGAGAGACCTGGCACTCTGACAGACAGGCTTGATACTGATGTCTCTGAATGGAGAGAGACCTGGCACTCTGACAGACAGGCTTGATACTGATGTCTCTGAATGGAGAGAGACCTGGCACTCTGACAGACACGCTTGATACTGATGTCTCTGAATGGAGAGAGACCTGCCACACTGACAGACAGGCTTGATACTGATGTCTCTGAATGGAGAGAGACCTGGCACTCTGACAGACAGGCTTGATACTGATGTCTCTGAATGGAGAGAGACCTGGCACACTGACAGACAGGCTTGATACTGATGTCTCTGAATGGAGAGAGACCTGGCACTCTGACAGACAGGCTTGATACTGATGTCTCTGAATGGAGAGAGACCTGGCACTCTGACAGACAGGCTTGATACTGATGTCTCTGAATGGAGAGAGACCTGGCACTCTGACAGACAGGCTTGATACTGATGTCTCTGAATGGAGAGAGACCTGGCACACTGACAGATAGGCTTGATACTGATGTCTCTGAATGGAGAGAGACATGGCACTCTGACAGACACGCTTGATACTGATGTCTCTGAATGGAGAGAGACCTGGCACTCTGACAGACAGGCTTGATGCTGATGTCTCTGAATGGAGAGAGACCTGGCACACTGACAGGCAGGCTTGATACTGATGTCTCTGAATGGAGAGAGACCTGGCACTCTGACAGACAGGCTTGATATTGATGTCTCTGAATGGAGAGAGACCTGGCACTCTGACAGACAGGCTTGATGCTGATGTCTCTGAATGGAGAGAGACCTGGCACACTGACAGACAGGCTTGATACTGATGTCTCTGAATGGAGAGAGACCTGGCACTCTGACAGACAGGCTTGATATTGATGTCTCTGAATGGAGAGAGACCTGGCACTCTGACAGACAGGCTTGATGCTGATGTCTCTGAATGGAGAGAGACCTGGCACTCTGACAGACAGGCTTGATACTGATGTCTCTGAATGGAGAGAGACCTGGCACTCTGACAGACACGCTTGATACTGATGTCTCTGAATGGAGAGAGACCTGGCACTCTGACAGACAGGCTTGATACTGATGTCTCTGAATGGAGAGAGACCTGGCACTCTGACAGACAGGCTTGATACTGATGTCTCTGAATGGAGAGAGACATGGCACTCTGACAGACAGGCTTGATACTGATGTCTCTGAATGGAGAGACACCTGGCACTCTGACAGACAGGCTTGATACTGATGTCTCTGAATGGAGAGAGACATGGCACTCTGACAGACAGGCTTGATACTGATGTCTCTGAATGGAGAGAGACCTGGCACTCTGACAGACAGGCTTGATGCTGATGTCTCTGAATGGAGAGAGACCTGGCACTCTGACAGACAGGCTTGATACTGATGTCTCTGAATGGAGAGAGACATGGCACTCTGACAGACAGGCTTGATACTGATGTCTCTGAATGGAGAGAGACCTGGCACTCTGACAGACAGGCTTGATGCTGATGTCTCTGAATGGAGAGAGACCTGGCACACTGACAGACAGGCTTGATACTGATGTCTCTGAATGGAGAGAGACCTGGCACTCTGACAGACAGGCTTGATATTGATGTCTCTGAATGGAGAGAGACCTGGCACTCTGACAGACAGGCTTGATGCTGATGTCTCTGAATGGAGAGAGACCTGGCACACTGACAGACAGGCTTGATACTGATGTCTCTGAATGGAGAGAGACCTGGCACTCTGACAGACAGGCTTGATATTGATGTCTCTGAATGGAGAGAGACCTGGCACTCTGACAGACATGCTTGATGCTGATGTCTCTGAATGGAGAGAGACCTGGCACTCTGACAGACAGGCTTGATACTGATGTCTCTGAATGGAGAGAGACCTGGCACTCTGACAGACACGCTTGATACTGATGTCTCTGAATGGAGAGAGACCTGGCACTCTGACAGACAGGCTTGATACTGATGTCTCTGAATGGAGAGAGACCTGGCACTCTGACAGACAGGCTTGATACTGATGTCTCTGAATGGAGAGAGACATGGCACTCTGACAGACAGGCTTGATACTGATGTCTCTGAATGGAGAGACACCTGGCACTCTGACAGACAGGCTTGATACTGATGTCTCTGAATGGAGAGAGACATGGCACTCT